>NC_053023.1:586571712-586749052 GCF_003073215.2 Triticum urartu | reverse complement strand
ATTTAATGATGTTGCACAACAAGATGATGCTTACACTGCTCCTGATGTACAAGATTCCATAGATGTTCCTAATATCTTTGAGAACCATCACGTCAATGACGCTGGCGAAAAGATTGCCTGTCGTGCTGTGGACATACAAGAGTTGATCAAGAAGAAGCCAAGGTTCAAGGACATCGAGGATGAAGAATAAGATGACACTCTGGGGAATTACGATTCATACTGATACACATGGCGAAGATGTTGACGTTGTTGCCGTGGATGATGATTAGATTGCTTTTGTCGTATTTTCCTGTCAAAAGACGTTTTTTTATCTACTATGTGAAATTGTGTTTGCTATGACAACTGAAACCTGATGAACGTGTTGTTTAGTATTTTGTTGTGAGAACATCACTTGTTATGTATGTTCATTTGTGTTTGCTGATTGTATGATGACTAAAACATGATGACATTGTTGTTTAGTTGTACTCATATTTGACTGTGAAACTTGAATTTGATGACATAGTTTGCTATTGGACTGCAATTTGCTCAACGTCTTCGAATGGAAACAAAGCCGACCCGACATGTTCTCTGCTAATTAATTTATTTATTACCAAAAGGGGCTCTGCTATTTATTTATTTATGAGAAAAATGGGATACCCCCGATTTCCGTTAATAGAAATCATTAGATGTTCACAACACTACGCTCAGCCTGCTACACAGGTTTCATCCATTACTAGTTTCAGCAAAGTGCTCATGTCATAGCCACTGAATACATCACGAGTGTTACATACACTGCAAATAAAGAGACAATCATCCTACAGAGCACACCGATTTTGCCCATTATCTTCACAAGCTCTTTCATCTCCTCATTGCTGTCAAGGCCGTTCAGCAGTTGTTGCTTGGCCATGATCAGAGGAACCGCATCTTTAACCTTCAGCTCTGCATCTTCCTCTTCTGTCGTTCCTTCAGTTACTTGTCCAACACCCCAACCTGCTGGTATTGGGATTCCTCGGCTAACCAAATAATCAACGTAGTTGCATTCCCCCACATCAGCAACTTCCTAGAAATACAAATAACACGAATCTTCCCTTTTCTGCACGAATCAAATTGGAAGATCATCAACCAAACTATTAAAAAAATCACCAACTGAAAGGAGCAGAACAACACTTAAACATATTATTACCCCATGATTCGGACATTTGTAGAAGACTCGGCCAGGGTTGAGGATTGTGGTCGAGACGCGACGGATGACTCTGTGTGATTTGCAGCAGTGGCACCACACCAATGCCAGCTGGTTGCGATGAGCAACCGGCTGCGACGCGTGTGCCGACGAGGGTGTGATGAGACCCACAGGCGATGGTACGGGTGGTGACTTGGCGCATATCTGGTTGTTGCCTGCTGAAGAGCAGGTGGACGAGCAGCCAGTGGACATGGTTGCTGCAGCTAGAGCTTTTGATGCTAGGCAGAGTAAGTAGAGAAGAGGAGAAGCGAACGTTGGATGTGTCAGTTTCATTACTTGTAGAGTAGCATAGCACCATATATAGTCATAGCCTAGGTTTGGATTTGAACCAGCTACAGGAGCATGTCTCTCTTTTTTCTAAAACTCAGCAATGTCTCTTTACCGGTACACTAGCTTGTTCTGTACGCCTTCTCAAGTCTTTGATTTTCTTTCTCTCTTTTTTGCGAGGAAGGAAGGAGGACAAAATTGAGAGTTCCTGGGACTCGAACCCAAGACCTCTCGATTGAAAACCAAGGGTGCTAGTCACTTATGTGGCGAACGTTCCCTGGGAGGAGGACGGCAGACGAACGCATTTTCCTCGTAGTTTTAGTTGTGAAGCAAGACCGAACGATCGTAGTTTTGGGAATGTTATCAGGCGAACGAGCCCAGTTTTTCTTTTCTTCCTATATATAAAAAAGTATGCTACTTGGTGTCAGCTTAGTCAACAAATGATTATGCCAACCTTGACCGTTGGATTGACATTCAACGTCTGTCGTGTTTCTTCAGTCTCTTCTTCCTCCAGCGTCAAAGCCAAACTAGCGCCAGCGGGGCCGCCTGCTCCCGCCTCCCACGGCTGGCTATGCTGCCACGCACACATCATGGCCACATCGCACCCTAAACTCTGCGCATCTTCCCCAGATCCTGTTTGTTCCCCTCTGAGGCCTCACCATCGTCCTCTGCCTTGGTTTGCTCGCCGCGGCGCCTCCCTCCGGTGTTGTCAACATGGTCAACAACCGAGAGGAATAAGGAGATGACTGTACATGGTGAAGATGACAGCAGGGACCCAGTAGCGGCTTTTATTTTCATATGTTTAGCACATAACCAACCTAGTTTGTTTTTTTCCTTTTTGAAAATGGCTAGCCCGGCTATTTTGTTTTTTGCAGAATAACCAACGTAGGCCTACTTGCTTTTCTACGCCCTGCTGGGCCGAAAATCTTTCAAGACGAGGAGGGATGCATTTTGCCCATAAAATGGGCTATAAGTAATAAGAAATGGGCTATAAGTAATATTAAATGGACTATAAAATGAAAAAATACAGCAAATAGGCAATTAGTTCCAAAATAATTTTTTCTTTTGGATTATGATATTTTAAATTTCATTGTTTTTGTGCGGGTAAAATTTCATTGGATTTAAATTAAGGTATGTTTAGTTTTTAAATTAGTTTGAATCTGGCTAGAAATTTCGGGTTGCATGTTGTTTGGGACAGATTTGGAGGCTGACTTGTGGGTCTACTAGGTTGACATGTATGAAAGGCTTTGTCAACTTAGTCCACAAATGATTCTAGCAGCAGTGACCATTGGATGTTAATCCAACGGCCATGCCACTCCTTCAATATCTGATCTTCTTGCTCCAGCCGCCCAAACCAGCGCCGGCGGGACTGCCTGCTCGCGCCTCCTGTGGCCGGCTGTGCTGCCGCATAGGCCGCACCGCCCCACCCTACTTCATTGCTAGCCAGGCCATTTCTCTACTCACCCACACCTCCTGTTATTTTCCAGCGACGGTAGCCGGACCAGTAAAGCCTTGCGCTCCCCACCGCGTGGGCAACCACTACCAAGTCTTCCCCGGCTCCGTGTCCTTCCCTTCCTAGGCCTCGCTGTCGTCCACTGCCCTGGTGCTCTCGGCGCGCCGTGGTCAACGTGGTCAACGGACGACATGCATTGGACATGGCCTGTACGTGGAGAGGCTGACAGCTGGGTCCACGGCCGCACACAAGGAAATGCCTCCTTATTACGCGCAAAATAATGATTCCTCCACCTGACATCTGGGACCCATCGGAAGGGCCTCTATATTTCGTGAAAAAAACGTTCCCCTCGCTGACAGGTCGGACCCACCAGCTATATCTTCGCACGCAAGGAAGTGCCTCCTTATTACGCACAAAAAATGAATACTCCCCCTGCTAGCTGGGACCCAGCATAGTGGGAGGCTGACATGTGGGCCTACTAAGTTGACGAGGACGGTGGGCTTTGTCAACTTAGTCAATATGAACGATTCTTGCTCAAGTGACCGTAAGATGTCCATCCAATGGCCGTAGTACTTCTTCAACCTCTGGTCTTCTTGCTCCAGCCGCCCAAAGCAGCACTGATCGTGCCGCCTGCTCCAGCCTCCCGTGGCCGGCTATGCGGCCACGGAGGCCTCACCGCCCCTACTACTCCCATCGCTGGCCAGGCCCTGCGACGACGACAGCCTCACACTGTAGCCGAACTAGTGAACCCTCGTACTCCTCTCTACGTGGGCATCCACTGCCGCGTCTTCCCCGGCTCCGTGTCGTCCCCTTCCTAGGCCTCGCCGTCGTCCACCACCTTGGTGCTCTCTGTACGTGGAGAGGCTGATAGTTGGGTACATGGCCGTGCCTCCTTATTATGCAGAAAATAATGATTCCTCCACCTGACAGCAGGGACCCACCGAACGGGCCACCGTATTTCGCAAAAAAACGTTTCCCCCTGACTACTGGGACCCACCAGCTACATCTTCGCATGAAAGGAAGTGCGTCCATATTATGGGCCAAAAAAATAATTCGCCCCTTGACTGCTGAGACTCACCAGCTACATCTTCGCACGCAAGGAAGTGCCTGATAGTCGGGACCCACCTGGTCAAAGCGTATGTAGCATTGTCATTCTGGTCGCGAACGTGTACGTACATACGATCGGTCTGTCTGCAGGCTGCAGCGATGAACCATGGCTGTGTAAGGAAGAGCACGTGTCGTAGTAGAGGCATCCACATGTCGTAGTAGAGGCGCGCACGTAGCATGTACATGTACGTACATCATCCAGGGCGCAAGAAAGTAAATACGACCACATACATACATACGGGCGGGGTCTCGAACGCCTACTCGCACATACGTACAGCCAGGGCTCGTGTACATGGCTGGGTCAGAATGGAGAAACTGCATCGTCATCGTGTTCATGGGGAGGCAATGGAATGCGCCGTGTTCATGGGGAGGCAACGAAATACGTGGTGTTCATCAGGATCCAATCGGCTTGGAGGGAACAACCGATGGAAACGAGGCATGGCATACCGCAGAACGATGGAAACGGCCTTGTGTTCGACCGGCCACGGTCGAAACGGGATCCTGATTATCCAGAGGGGTCTGGCGTACCGCAAAACAGAGGAAACAAATTTCTCTTGGACCTCCTACGGTCGAAATGGCCTGTTGATCGGGAGGGGTGTGGCATACCGCAAAATGGAGGAAACGGACTTGTGTTGGAGCGCTACGGTCGAAACAGGGGTCCTATTCATCGGGAGGGGTGTGGCGTACCGCAAAAGGGACTCCACGGGATACTATTCATCTCCACCGTCGACCTCCTCCAGTATCCATGGGCTACTGTTCATCCACCGTCGACCTCCTCCAGCCTCCACCTACTACTGTTCATCCACGGGCTCCTGTTCATCCAGCCTCCACCGCTCCTCCACCGGCTACTGTTCAACCAGCCCTCTCCACGGGGTCCTGTTCAACCACCCCTCCACGGGCTACTGTTCATCCAGCCCTCCACCGGCTACTGTTTAACCAGCCCTCCACGGGGTCCTGTTCATCCAGCCCTCCACGGGGTCCTGTACATCCACCCCCAACCGGCTTGATCAGGGTCTTGTTCATCCAGCGGCAACTGTTGCGGAACATAGTAATTTCAAAATTTTCCTACGCACACGCAAGATCATGGTGATGCATAGCAACAAGAGGGGAGAGTATCGTCCACGTAGCCTTGTAGACCGTAAGCAGAAGCGTTATGACAACACGGTTGATGTAGTCGTACATCTTCCCGATTGACCGATCCTAGTACCGAACATACAGCAGCTCCGCGATCTGCAGATGTTCAGCTCGGTGAAGTCCCATGAACTCACGATCCAGTAGAGCTTCGAGGGACAGTTCCGTCAGCACGACGGTGTGATGACGGTGTTGATGAAGCTACCGATGCAGGGCTTCGCCTAAGCACCGCTACGATATGACCGAGGTGGATTATGGTGGAGGGGGGCACCGCACATGGCTAAAAGATCAATGATCAACTTGTGTGTCTCCATGGGGTTCCCCCTCCCAAATATAAAGGAGTGGAGGAGGGGGAAGGCCGGCCCTTTACTATGGCGCGCCCTGGGGACTCCCACCGGGAGTAGGATTCCCCCCCCCTTCCATGTAGTAGGAGTAGGAGGGAAGGAAAGGGAAAAGAGAAGAGAAGGAAGGAGGGGGCACCACCCCTCCCCCTAGTCCAATTCGGACTAAGCCTTGGGGGGCGCGCAGCCTCCCCTCTCTCTTTCCACTAAAGCCCAATAAGGCCCATATACTCCCCGGCGAATTCTTGTAACTCTCCGGTACTCCGAAAAATACCCGAATCACTCAGAACCTTTCCGATGTCCGAATATAGTCGTCCAATACATCGATCTTTACGTCTCGACCATTTCGAGACTCCTTGTCATGTCCCCGATCTCATCCGGGACTCCGAACTACCTTCGGTACATCAAAACACATAAATTCATATTACCGATCGTCACTGAACGTTAAGCGTGCGGACCCTAGGGGTTCGAGAACTATGTAGACATGACCGAGACTCGTCTCCGGTCAATAACCAATAGCGGAACCTGGATGCTCATATTGGCTCCTACATATTTTACGAAGATCTTTATCAGTCAAACCGCATAACAACATACGTTGTTTCCTTTGTCATCGGTATGTTACTTGCCCGAGATTCGATCGTTGGTATCTCAATACCTAGTTCCATCTCATTACCGGCAATTCTCTTTACTCGTTCCGTAATACATCATCCCGCAACTAACTCATTAGTTGCATTGCTTGCAAGGCTTCAAGTGATGTGCATTACCGAGAGGGCCCAGAGATACCTCTCCGACAATCGGAGTGACAAATCCTAATACTGATCTATGCCAACTCAACAAGTACCATCGGAGACACCTGTAGAGCACCTTTATAATCACCCAGTTACGTTGTGATGTATGGTAGCACACAAAGTGTTCTTCCGGTATTCGGGAGTTGCATAATCTCATAGTCATAGGAACATGTATAAGTCATGAAGAAAGCAATAGCAACAAACTAAACAATCATCGTGCTAAGCTAACGGATGGGTCAAGTCAATCACATCATTCTCTAATGATGTGATCCCATTAATTAAATGACAACTCATGTGTATGGTTAGGAAACATAACCATCATTGATTCAACGAGCTAGTCAAGTAGAGGCATACTAGTGACAATCTGTTTGTCTATGTATTCACACATGTATTAAGTTTTCGGTTAACACAATTCTAGCATTAATAATTAACATTTATCATGATATAAGGAAATATAAATAACAACTTTATTATTGCCTCTAGGGCATATTTCCTTCAGTCTCCCACTTGCACTAGAGTCAATAATCTAGTTCACATCTTTATGTGATTAGTTCACATCTCCATGTGACTAACACCCAAAGGGTTTACTAGAGTCAATAATCTAGTTCACATCGCTATGTGATTAACACCCAAAGAGTGATCATGTTTTGCTTGTGAGAGACATTTTGTCAACGTGTCTGCCACATTCAGAGCGGTATGTATTTTGCAAATTTTCTATGTCTACAATGCTTTGTTCAGAGCTACTCTAGCTAATTGCTCCCACTCTCAATATATATCCAGATCGAGACTTAGAGTCATCTCGATTGATGTAAAAATCTTGCATCGACGTAACTCTTTACGACGAACTCTTTTATCACCTCCATAACCGAGAAATATTTCCTTAGTCCTCTAAGGATAATTTTGACCGCTATCCAGTGATCTACTCCTAGATCACTATCTTACTCCTTTGCCAAACTCAGGGCAGGGTATACAATAGGTCTGGTACATAGCATGACATACTTTATAGAACCTATGATTCAGGCATAGGGAATGACTTTTCATTCTCTTTCTATTTTCTGCCGTGGTCGGGTTTTGAGTCTTTACTCAACTTCACACCTTGCAACACAGGAAAGAACTCCTTCTTTGACTGTTCCATTTTGAACTACTTCAAAATCTTATCAAGGTATGTACTCATTGAAAATATATCAAGCGTCTTGATCTATCTCTATAATCTTGATGCTCAATATGTAAGTAGCTTCACCGAGGTCTTTCTTTGAAAAACTCCTTTCAAACACTCCTTTATGCTTTCCAGAAAATTCTACATTATTTCCGATCAACAATATGTCATTTACATATACTTATTAGGAATGTTGTAGTGCTCCCATTCACTTTCTTGTAAATACAGGCTTCACCGCAAGTCTGTATAAAACCATATGCTTTGATCACTTTATCAAAGTATATATTCCAACTCCGAGATGCTTGCACCAGTCCATAGATGGATCGCTGGAGCTTGCACACTTTGTTAGCACCTTTAGGATTGACAAAACCTTTTGGTTGCATCATATACAACTCTTCTTTAAGAAATCCATTAAGGAATACAGTTTTGACATCCATTTGCCAGATTTCATAAAATGCGACAATTGCTAACATGATTCAGACAGACTTTTAAGAATCAACACAAGTGAGAAAATCTCATCATAGTCAACACCTTAAACTTGTCGAAAACATTTTTGCGACAATTCGAGCTTTGTAGATAGTAACACTACTATCAGCATCCATCTTCCTCTTGAAGATCCATTTATTCTTAATGACTCACCGATCATTGGGCAAGTCAATCAATGTCTATTCTTTGTTCTCATACATGGATCCCATCTCAAATTTCATGGCCTCAAGCCATTTCGCAGAATCTGGGCTCATCATCGCTTCCTCATAGTTCGTAGGTTTGTCATGGTCTAGTAACATGACTTCCAGAAAGGATTACCGTACCACTCTGGTGCGGACCATACTCTGGTTGTCCTATGAGGTTCGGTAGTAACTTGATCTGAAGTTTCATGATCATCATCATTATCTTCCTCACTGATTGGTGTAGAGATCACTAGAACTGAATTTTGTGATGAACTACTTTGCAATTCAGGAGAAGGTACAATTACCTTATCAAGTTCTACATTCCTCCCACTCACTTCTTTCGAGAGAAACTTCTTCTCTCGAAAGGATCCATTCTTAGCAACAAAATATCTTGCCTTCGCATCTGTGATAGAAGGTGTACCCAACTGTTTCCTTTTGGGTATCCTATGAAGACGCAGTACTCCGATTTGGGTTCGAGCTTATCAGTTTGAAACTTTTTCACATAAGCATCGCAACCCCAAACTTTAAGAAATGACAACTTTGGTTTCTTGCCAAACCATAGTTCATACGGTGTCATCTCAACGGATTTAGATGGTGCCCTATTTAACGTGAATGCAGCTGTCTCTAATGCATAACCCCAAAACGATAGCAGTAAATCAGTAAGAGACATCATAGATCGCACCATATCTAGTAAAGTGTGATTACGATGTTCGGACACACCATTACGCTGTGGTGTTCCAGGTGGCATGAGTTGCGAAACTATTCGCATTGTTTCAAATGAAGACCAAACTCGTAACTCAAATATTCTCCTCCACGATCAGATCATAGAAACTTTATTTTCTTGTTACGACGGTTTTCCACTTCACTCTAAAATTCTTTGAACTTCTCAAATGTTTGAGACTTATTTTTCATCAAGTAGATATACCCATATCTACTCAAATCATCTGTGAAGGTCAGAAAATAACGATACCCGCTGCGAGCCTCAACACTCATCGGACCCCATACATTAGTATGTATTATTTCCAATAAGTCAGTTGCTCGCTCTATTGTTCCAGAGAACGGAGTCTTAGTCATCTTGCCCATGAGGCATGGTTCGCAAGCATCAAGTGATTCCAAAAGCCCATCGGCATGGAGTTTCTTCATGCGCTTTACACCAATATGACCTAAACGACAGTGCCACGACTAAGTTGCACTATTATTATTAACTTTGCATCTTTTGGCTTCAATATTATAAATATGTGTATCACTATGATCGAGATTCAATAAACCATTCACCTTGGGTGTATGACCATAGAAGGTTTTATTCATGTAAAGAGAATAACAATTATTCTTTGACTTAAATGATAACCATATTGCAATAAAGATGATACCATCATATTATGCTCAATGCAAACATCAAATAACATTTATTTTAGGTTCAACACTAAACCCGAAGGTAAATAGACTGTGCGATGGTGATCTTATCAACCTTTGGAATTACTTCCTACACACATCGTCACCTCGCCCTCAATTAGTCTTTTGTTTATTTTGCATCTCCCGTTTTGAGTTAATACTTTTAGCAACTGAACCAGTATCAAATACCGAGGGGTTTGCTATAAACACTAGTAAAGTACACATCATGTATATCAAATATACCTTTGTTCACTTTGCCATCCTTCTAATCCGCCAACACTACAAAAAGAACTTCCGTGATGATACGTGTTTGTCACAGTAGGTCACGTTTTCTGTCATGCATGTACATCCATGACAAATTTATGACAGAATCAAGATAGTCATACATGTGCTGTCATAGAAGTGTTCCATGACATTACCAAAATTATCATCACGGAAGTGTCCACTTCCATGACGATAAATCGCGCGTCACAGAAGTGCTTTCGTCAAGGGTGACCGACATGTGGCATCCACCGTAACGGAACACCGTTAAGCTATCGGGTCCGGTTTTCGATCCGATAACCCGTTAACAGCCCCGACCAATGGGGATTTTCCACGTGTAAAATCATCATTGGCTGGAGGGAACACATGTCGGCTCGCCGCTGGGACAGATGTCATCCACTCATTGGACCCAAAGCGCCTTTGATACGTCGACACGTGGCACAGCCCAACAGAGGCCCATTCCTGTGAAAAGGCCGGCCCATTTGACTTGGTCAAAAGGTGGTGGGCCAGCCCACGGCAAGCCTGTTAACGGCATGTTCGCATATAGCCCATTTATAGCCCGCTAACCCAGGGCCCGTTTATGGCCTATCCGAATTAGGCCCAGTAACGTCATCTGGGCCGTCCAATATAATTCCAGCCCATTTTAACTTCCGGCCCATGTATGGCCCATGACGTCTTTCGGCCCATATGAGACCCTTAGTAACCCTCGGCCCATTAATGGCTCGTGGTAAAACTGGCCCGTTATGAACAGTGTATCACTTTATACACATTAACGGTCCATTATACCGTTGGGCCATTTCCATCCCATGTTATCTTTCAACCTTCTCAGGGCCCATTTATTCTTGGCCTCATTTCCAGCATTCGTTTACTTTCGACCCAATATTGTCATTTTCTACTTGTGGGACAAATTCAGCCCGTGGTTACAGTCGGCCCGTTTGTGGCCCGTTAATACGTTGGGCCGTTTTCATAGCGTCATCAAATACGGCCGATTAATGACGGCCCGTTATGGTCGGCCCATGAATGGGCGATTTCAACTCTAGCCCATTTACGGCCATAATGTGGTTTGTTATTGGCCCATGTTTGGCCAACTGATCATACGGCCTATAGAAGGCCCATTGATGATACGGCCCGTAGAAGGCCCATTGTGTCTACGACCCGTATAAGGCCCATTGTTTCTACGCTCCATAGAAGGCCCATTGTTTCTACGGCTCTTAGAAGGCCCATTGTTTCTACGGCCCGTAGGAGGCCCATGTTAACTATAGTAAATATGTAGCCCATGGTTAATGTGGCCTAGTTTTAAAAAATAGGCTATTGCGGCCACTAGCAAACCGCGGAAAAAGAACTGCACTGACTACAAGATAACAAATAAATAAGACAATAAGGAAATAAATAGGCAAGCAACTTACGCTAGGCTATCACGGCTATTACACATATTACATCCATTGGGCATTAAAGTTCGCCACCGGTGCAAATATAGGGAACAAAGCAGGATATAAACGCCACAGCAAAACAAGTCCAGAACTGAAACCACTTCAGAAGATCTCAAGAAACAATATCCTGGGTACCCATAATGCTGGCAAGATGCTTAGCAAGCTTATTAACTTTCTCTTGTTTTGCACTTAAATCCTCCAGCACTTGCTGTTGCACCAGAAAGTATGAATCTGAATTCTGCAGGGACTTCCTCAGTCCTTCGGCTTCCTATTGCATAACATCTGATCGATGTCTTTCAACTTGAAGTTGAGACTCAAGAAGCCAAACTGATTCAGGCAACAAGTTCGAAGAGCTGGTGCCAGCAGTAGTAGCCAGTAACTCGAACACTACATCAAGACAAGACTTTGGGGTTGTCTTAGTGTCTTCAATATAGTTTTTATCAGCTTTCTTGGATACCAACAGGGATGTCTCACTATCTTGAACCTTATCTGCATTACTTCTTGTACCATTGCATAACGGGGTACTCTTCTCCAATATTTTATCTGCATTCTAAAAGAGAAACAAACAAACACATCACAAATTTACAATGTAGTATATGAAACTCGTTTTGGTAAACCAGTTCAGTAGTAAGGTGGACAGGATAACAGCATGAAACAAACATATATCTATGTAGTATGGTCACTGTATGGTCTATATCATTCTAGTTTATGTTGCCAAATCAAGATAGATACAGTTCGAATCATATCTATTTAATACAAAGCAGCTTAGACAGAATATAAGTGTGGGAAACTACACAGCAATAACAACACTTGTAAGGTGCATGGCATGAGAATATAATTGTTTATTCAATTGAAACTGAAATCAACATAGAGCAAGTTACAACAACAAACACGTTAAAGAAACAGGTTTAAAATATACCTGTTACGCCATTGGAGTTTCAATTGCATCCTTCAAATTTTAAATTAGTTGGTATGAGTAAATACAGTGATGCAAGAGTAAAGTAGTATGAACCATAGCTACGGAACCTGACCTGAGAACAATTCTTCTTCTGCTTTAAGGATTGACTTGGGGTTCGGAGTGGTGGTCCTCGTGCTTTGGGCACTGCAGTTCCCTTACTAACTGCTCGTGTTTGGGTGCTCTATGGTGGAGATGGTGTTGTGTCAACAGGAACTGGGTTACTATCTGCGAGGGTTGGGGTTAGAAGGGGTGTAGCTGGTTCTCTGTCCAACTGGGTAGGGGTACAATCTGCGTGAGTCTGGGTTATGTGTGGTGGGGTTGGTTCTTGGCAAGTACAACCATGGTTCTATCTCCATCGACAGGTAGCACGATCTTTTCTGAAGACCGTGTTTTTACTCCCACAGATATTGCCATCACCCCTCCAATTGAAATGGCTGATAAACAAGAAAAGTAATTGAATGTACAGACATTGTAAGATAGACAGGTGCAATGGATAGTAGGGAAGAAAACATGGCATGAAATAATTCACATTTATGTTGTCTAACCAAACAGAATAGCAGGACATAATTTCACATATATGATGGCTAATTAAACAGGATAGCATGACACAATTTCACATGTATGATAGCTAACTAAACAAGATAGAATGACATACTTCAAAATATGATGACTATGTAAACATGATGACATGATATAACTATACAATGTGTCTATTATAGTGGTTGGCATGCCATAAATCACAAACATGACGTCGATGGAAACATGATGGCATGATATAATTCACGAATAGAATGACATAATTCAAAATATGATGACTATGTGAACAGGATGAGATGATATAACTATATTATGTCTTTAGAAAATGGGTTGGCATGCCATAATTCAGATACATGATGTCTATGTAAACATCATGGCATGATATAATTCAAATATATGATTTATATACTAAGGAAGTGAGCAGAGGGCAATCGCATATATGATGTGTCAACTAATGAGATGGCATTCAATATCGTGTATATGATGTAAAAACTAAGCATTGCAATACAACATATGCATGATATGAGTAATATAACCCTGCCAAGTTTGAGCATACACCTCAGGGGGATAATAGGACTGGTCATCTGCCTCTGAATCCTCCTCTGAAGAGCTATCTGTAACCAGCAAGATATCTGCTTCACTAGGTAGCATTGTCTGCTCTGAAGACCTTGTTTTCACTCCAGATTTCTCCATCACCAATTCAAATGGCTGATGCACAGTAAGAGCAGTTGAATATACAAACATTGTCAACAAAAGCAATGAGAAATACAAAAAAAGGATGGCATGATATAATTCACATATATGACGCTTGGCTAAACAGCATGGCATTGCATAATTTACATACATAATGCCTTGCAACAAGATAGCATTGCATAATTCACATATATAATGTCTTGCAACAAGATGGCATTGCATAATTCACATATATGGTAATTAGACACTAAACAAGTGCCATTCACACAAAGCATGTCTAAACTAAGCAAATGACATAGCAATGCAAGATACCATACGCAGGATATGAGCATCATAACCCTGCCAAGTTAGAGCATGCACCTCAGGGGGGGAATAGGACTGATCATCCGTCTCTGAATCCTCCTCCGAGGAGCTATCTGTAACCAGCAAGACATGCGCTTCGTCAGATAGCATTGTCTGCTCTGAAGACCTTGTTTCCACTCTAGATTTTTCCATGACCGTGCCGAATGGGTGATGCACATGAAGAGTAATTGAATATACTAAAATTGTTGACAAATTTAACACGTAATAAAAAATGATGTCATGATATAATTCACATATAAGATGACTGGCTAACTAGGGTGGCATTGCAAAATTCACATATATGATGCATGGCTAAACAAGATGGCATTGCATGATTCACATATACGATAAAGAAAATAAACAGATGGCATTGACATCAAGCATGTCTAAACTAAGTAGATGACATCTTTGATGTATACTGTAAGCAATGCAAGGCACCATATGCATGATATTGCCAACATCAGCATGCCAAGTTAGAGAGAAGACCTCATGGGGTAAATAGGAGTGGTCTTCTGCTTCTGAATCCCCCTCAGAGCAGTTATCTTCCTCTTGATTACGATCCGAAATGGGTGGAGGGGGGCTGCCTTTGCGCCCACCATGGAGCGACGTCTGCATGAAATTTTATTGCCACGCAAGGCTCGTCTCTTTTGCTCTACATGTTCAATTCCATTGTGTACAATAACTGACATGCATAGGAATAAAACATAGTGAGATCATGTAAGGAGTACATGCACAAATTCAGAGTGACGGTAGCAAACTGTGGATATACCCAAAACAAATGATAGCAGGCAGATAATAGCTTTAGTTAAAAAATACAGATAATGGCTCCTTTAATGTTTGTTTGCACACAACATGAAACTCGTAGTAGACACCCGAGATTAACCAGATAGTAGATAGATAGTACTGATTGCTGCCCCAATATGTACCCCACAACCATTTAAAAACTCAAGTTTCAGCATAAGTTTGGACCTAAGTCGGAGTCTAATAGGTGAACACAAAGATAAAGTAGCATGTCATCATATTAAGCGATGCATAACGTAAGCAGAAACGGAAGAGTGCGACCTCTTTTGCGGACCCGTGTAGTCCTCAAGGTCATTTGCTCAGTTGATGATGGTAATGCAGTTGTCGTGGCTGCCGGCGGCGGGGAAGAAGATCTGACGCGGTGAAAGACAGTCTGGAGAGCGGATCCCTGCTGTGGTGAACCCTTCCGTCATTGGAGCAGCCGAGCTGGGGTGGAACACAACACCGCAGGAGCAGGACAAACCACACAAGGTTTTCTTTGACATATATCTGTAACAAAAGTAATTGTGTAAGGGCTTGTTTGAATTTGAGGATTCTAACAATGCAGGGGTAGGAAATAGACAGGAATAGGGTAGGAATGCATGTGCAAAATAGGGAATTTAAAAACACAGGATTTTTGCCAATCTGGGTGTTTGGTTCACAAAAATTGGAAGATCACAGGATGCAAAGAAGCATGTTGAGATTAAGTCAAACCACAAGAAGTGTACAACCTCTTAGGCGAACACATGTCGATCTCAGCGTGTTTGGGTTGGCCGGTGAGGATGCACCGGCTGACTTGGCTGTCAGAGGAGGGGAAGAAGATCTTAGGCGTCTAGAGATGGAGACCAAGGTACTGCTCCGCTGTGATGGAGGGTTTCGTCATTGGACCAGCTCTGGTGAGTTGTACGACGCCAAGGCTGAAGCAGGACAAGAGAGACAACGTTAACCTGAGTGGAATTCTAATAGCATCTCCAATAGATGACGTAAAATACATAACCACAAAGTGCTAGATGTATACATCAGCCGCTCATCTCTGAACTTAACTGTCGAAACTGAATTTAACTATCGAAACTGAACTTAACAATCGAAACTGAATTTTGTTGTCGAAACTGAATTTTATTGTCGAAAATGAACGCACTGGAGGTGAGGCTACAAGTCAGTCGACTGACTTTTTCATCTCTGGTCAGTCGATTTCGCAGCCGTTAGATACGAATCAAGGTCCTACAGTTCATCTTCAACCTCCACCCCCCTGAGCTGCCAGCCACCACCGGCTAAACAGCCGCCCCCCGCCACCTGCGGCCGGCAATGCGCCGCCCCGCCCGCCCCGAAAACACTCCCCACCACCGGTCTGCCGAGCTTCTTCTCCGGCGATCCCCACGCGACCGCCCCACCACCGCCGGCGACCACCGCCCCACCCTGAACCCTAAGATAGGTAGTGGGGTACCTCTCCGGCGAGCCCTCCTCCCCGCTGCGGCTGGTTCTTCCTTAACTCCGGCGAGCCCCCCCTCCCCCGCCCCCTGAAAATCGACTGACCCAAAAGTCAATTCAGTCGACTGAAGTGTAGCTAAATCGGAGCAGCATCGCAAGCAAGAGCAAGAGCGAGAGCGGTAGCGCGAGCAAGAGCAAGAGCGAGAGCAGCAACGCAAGCAAGAGCAAGAGGAAGAGTAGACCAGGCAGGGGACCGAGAGCAAGAGCACAGCAGCAGCACGAGCAAGAGCTAAAGCAGTAGCAGCTATTACTGATCTGGACGTCGCCACCGAGCGAGCGACGCCAGTGTGGATGGAGCCACACCGTGTCGGCTCGGGACCGAGCGCCGGCAGCACCATGAGATCGAATCAAGAAGAAAATGCAGCGATTAGTGTACAACCTCTTTGGTGGCGCCGATTAGGCCACAGCTTCATCCGAGGAAACGGTGATGATGATGCTCTTCCGGTGGTGCAGGTGAAGACGGCGGTGTGGGAATGGAGGTGGCGCGAAAGACGAGGGGAACATCGGGGCAGCTCCTTGGAGGTGGAGGACGGGGTGGCTGAACCGGAGGGACGACCAGATCGACGACGGATCCTCATCCTGTATGGTGGATGAGGGACGTCGAGGTGTTGATGTGGACGATGTCATCGGGGAAGAGGCTTCGGCTGGGTGGAGGCCGGAGGAGGGTGTGGGGCTTCGCGGGTTTTGCCGGCCTCGGTGTACGAATGGGTGGGCGGATGGGATGGGAGTGGGGAACCATGGCTTAGGGACGCGCTTGTACGAAATGTGGGGTAAGTTACGAAAGTACCCCCACCAATTTGAGCCGGTTCTTTGGGTTCAGGGGTATCACGGGCACCTGTATGGAGGTGGTCAGGAATCGGGAGACTCAAGCCAGTCGTAGCGCCGCAGTTAAAATGATAATGGCAAGTCAAATCACCGGGCCCCACCTGTCCAGCAGTAACTCACTATCAAATCACACAGCCCTACGTTTGCAGCAGCCTACTCCCTCATCTTCTCGCATCTCTGTCGAACCGACTAGGCAGAACTGCCCCGCCTACCGCATGGGAAAAGCCCCGCCCTCGACTTTTAAATAGTACAGTATACTAATTTTGTATCCATGGATTGCGCCATGGAGCAAAGCCTCAAGAAAACGGTGGTACACACGTATGGAGTTTACAACACGTCTGTCGCGTTCGCGTCGCACCCCAGACAATCGGTCGGTCTGGCATGCCGCTCTCCGTATGGAACACGCATCATATTGCATTTGCACACACATGTGGGACCGCAATTGAGATACGACCATAGGCACACTCCCCGGCCTCGCAAGTCGGCTGAGTTAATAGAAGTAGTACATACGTTGGTACATGGACGATCCCTGCAAGACATGGAAGATCAGTTCGTCCATGCATGTGACCAGACTCCAGCAGACATGCACGAAGACTACTCGGCTGCCATCTAGGTCAAGCCGGCTATGTTAATTAGGACATCTATCGACGGACCCCCTTTTCTACGAGTTTATCTTTATTTTGAGCTTTGATCCTCGTCTAGTTTGTCCGTCGGGATTCATCTTGTCTCCTTTGGGCAGTGAGGTTATGATTTCTTATCATGTGGCATTTTTTCGTGTTATATGTTATAATCCAGTGCTTCAGATCAAAATGACGACAACTGTGCCTTCGGGGCATGTGCATGAAAGACTTCTTGACAGTCATTGCCAAGGTCAAGCCGGCTCCGGCCGGTAGACAAAAGAAAACTAGTACTCCACTATATAGGAAGGAGCCTTCGCGCTTGCTTGCTAGTGTTGCTCTCTTCACACTGTCTCGTCCTCTACAGATCTAAACACGACAGCGGTGGCCACACTCTCTCTCTCTACTCACCGCTGGTCACAGATCTAGCCGGATCCTCTCCGTCGGGGAAGGTGAGAAGGCGCAACGTTCACGCGGTCGTCCTCGGCGACGGCTCTTACCCACTGCCGGTGTGTCCCGATCAGCGTGCCTTGCCGTTCTCTCCCAAGCATCGCTGGCGAGGGAGGGCCTCCCACCCCTTCTTCCTCGCTGCCGTAGTGTGGGCAGATCCGACCTCCCGCCGCCCACCTAGCGACATCCCGACGACCCTCGGGTATAACTTCCTTCGAAACCGGCCTTGCTCTACTTCCCAAGCTCCTGACGTCGCTGCATTTGTATCTTTTACTATTTCTCAGGTCCCCTCGTGTAGATGGGATCGATCGGCTGTTCGAAAACCACCTAATTTTTTACTGTTAAGAGGTAAAACTAGTTCATGCACTCGAATCTAGTAGTACTTGGTTCAAACAAGGAAGAAAGGGGGTGGGGTGGGGGAGATTTGTTACCTGAATCTAGGACTTGGTCGAAAGAGGAAATAATGGGGGGCGAAAAGTAGCAGAGACTAGCTATCCAACTGGTCTCTAGGTCTAATAGGGAAATAAAGGGAATGCAGTACAAACTCAATATAAACCCGATCTATTGGTTGAAAAAGGAAAGAAAGTGGGGACTGGGGGACAAGTCAACAGAGTATGTCCAGCACTAGATTTGCTAGCCTCACACAGTATAAGGTGGCTATATACCAAAAAAATGGGACCAACCCAGATATCCTCTTCTGATGTTTGTTGCCCCGAGCCGCTCTTATGTAATGCCACTGGTAAAATGTACCAGTCGCACTGTTAAAAGTAAGGACACGTTAAACCAATGTTGTTTTCAATGTAATGCCTCAAGTAATATGAATCAATGGCACTTTTTCATGTCCTGCTAAATTTCCCATTAAGATAAGTTGCTTATTTTCGTTAGAGATGCAACTGTCCTAGTCCGCCTACTCTCCAGGAGCTTCACGACCAATCTTGATGTTGCTCAATTTTATTGCAACTAATGAAGAAGCTCTGTGGGTTTCGTTTTCTGACAGAAATGGAACCGGGGCTGGAGCTCTTTTCTTAAAAAAAGAAGAAGAAGAAGCTGCTAGCTCATGGGACATTGTTTAATTTTAGGTGAACTGCACCAAAAGGTCCCATGAATTGAATCATCCATGTTGGTGAATGGTGTCATCCCTTCTACGATGGCGTTGACTGTAGATATGGTTCCCATCACGAGGTATGTTCCTTTTTGGTCTGACCATTTGCTAAAGATCTGGCATGTTGATCCTGCTCTTGTGCTATTGTTTTGGCACTGCCATGATAAAGCAGTAATGTTATTATTTTGCACCTTAATCTAGTCGCACTATTAATTTGAGGCAATGTTTTGGCACCGGTAGTGCCACTGTTTTTTTTATATATCGAAAGAGGGGGTTCCCTCCGATTTCATTAAAGAAACCCAACCATAGAGAACCATTATCCGACAATATCTCAGTGTAAACGGACAATTATGTAACTACTACTAGAACAGACTGGGTACTAGTAGGAGACAAGTTCGCCACATAAGCTAGGCAGGTAGGGGGACGCAGCACCAGCTCGACCAAGTTTGGATTACAACCCAAATGCTACCACAGAAACATCAGGGGGAAGATAGGGACTGAAAGAGCCAGCTTCAGCATCCCAGTCTAAGCACCCCCGACCTTCATCCTTGCAACGCACAGTACACCTCGTTTGCCACCTACTCGACCCTAGTGTAACTGATAAAATGAAGTGATAATACAGTTAAAATAGAGCGAGTGTCCTCTCTATCATTTCATTTCCAATGTAGATAAAGAAAGTGCTTCTCTTTGTTAATGTATGTTTCATCAACTAGTACCATTGTTAATGTTTAAGCGTTTCTGCAAACTAGGGTGCTTAATTTTAGTTGATCTGCACAAAAATAGAGATTTGAATGTCTCAAGGCCCCTCCTTGTACTACCGCTGTACACTGATGTTCATCACTGGCAGAAGGTGTGTCGGGGAGACTTGGGTCGATTTCCAGTATGATGTAATATTTTCTTCTATTTATTAGTGTATGTTTCATCAACTAGTGCCACTATAATCTAATCACGCCTTTTCATTATCTGTGCAAATAGGGTTATTCAGCTGCATTTTGGTGGAACTGCACAAATGTACGGATGGAACCGGCATATATGCAGAGTGCGAGGTGCCAAGTAAAAATTACCGACACCAACCCTGCTCCATCTAAGAATTGTCATCCCCCACCATCAGTGGGATGTGTGGCACTCACTGTGGACGGATCTTTCTCGGCTGCAAATCCTCTAACCAAATACTAGTAGCTTAGACTTAAAAACATAGTAGTAGCTTATATTGGCAGTTTTCTTGGGGTGTACTCTTTTCTGAAAGAAGCACCAATTCTACAGATCTATTTTTAGCACTTAAAAAATGTAGTTTCATAGGAGTATAAAAGTGCAGACAATGTGATTCTCAGAGAAGAAACTGCAAGTTTCAGTTTCAGATAAGAAACTCCAAGTTCAGTTTCAGATAAGAAACTGTAACTTTCAGAGGCAGAGCAATTATATTAACACGGCCTTTTCAAACAGTGTTAACATCATGCTGGAAGTTTTATTCATGGTCAAAACTGGAACTACCAGCCAGTTAACATCATGTTGATCAACATTCATGCATAGCACATCTTCATGTGATGCACAGTCAAAAAGATATGCTATTTTCAAAATGCCCACACAATGCTGAGTGTGCGAAAAAAGAGAAAACGAGGGACGAAGTTTTGGCAAGTGTAGGACGTGGTGTGCGTATATGACAATTGGGACCCACATGCCAATAAAGGAAGAGGCAAAAAATTGGAGATATTTTCTTTGCACAGGTGGAATCGAACCCGGACGGAACAGCTATCGGGTAGTGTCACTCGGCCACTGGGCTAGTTCAGTTGTTTCGTTAGTAATAAGGCACTTCCTCAGGTTGTCGAATCGCGGACAGTCGGGACCCACCAGGTCTATGGTCGTACGCAAGCAAGTGCCTCATCGAAAAAAAATACTTCCTCCTAATGCTATACTGACGTTGGGGCCCACGGGTTTGTCAACATAGTTACATTTTTTAGGTGCTTCAACGTAGTTACTATAGGAGATAAATTCACAAAGAAGCCGGGGAGCTGGCAGGTATCATTTATTATCACTGGGGCAGCAAGTATCAGCTGGGTTTTGGGCTGCCCCGTCTAGGCTTTCTTTTTTAACATGCGCAGCCCACGACCTAGGATTGGAGGTCCATAAGGCTATTTGTATTTTTCTTGAGGGCCATCATGTATCGACCGGCCTATGGACCTCCCATTCGAGGTTTTATTTTTCCTAAAACATCGGCAACCCAATTATGTATTTTTTTTGAAGAAAAGGCAGAGGTTTATTCTATTTTTCTATATAAGAATAGGAGCGCCTGGGCCAACTTATGTTTCCCTTCTAACTATATTATATATATTTAAACTATTTCATATGTTATTATATATTATTGTTATTGTCATCATATATTTAACAGATACTTACATATGTAAGAAAACAATATCCCACATCTTGTTAACTTATAAAAATAATTTCTTAACAATAAAATCCTGGATTTTTTTGGCAACAAAAATCCTGGTCATTGTGTACAAAAGCTTGGTAAGATTTAAGGACCAATGTAATAATAAATAACTTATTATTTAAATATATATATAACAAAATGCTCAGCCCCTGTTTATTTTTTGATAACATTGTTGCGCCCACCCCAACATTATAATTAGAATCAGCCCAACAAAATCGTGTATTTCGAGAAAGTGCAAATGGCCTGTAATTTTTTAGGAAAAACATTAATGGGCCGCATGGACGCAACATTATTTATTCACCCAGCCCAATTAATGGACTGTAATTCAAAAAAAGAGATCAAATGGACTGTAAATTCTACCCCTAAAAAAGACTGTAAATTCTGAAAAATGGGTTGAATACGTGCACATTTTTGGAGGCTGAAATGTGGGCCAATAGGCCGAAGCCAATGCAAGTCGTTGTCAACTTAGTCAACAAATGATTCTGACATCGTTAGTTGTTGGATTTACATCCAACGACCGGCATCCATCTTCAATCTCTCATCTTCTTCGTCCAGCGCCACCGGGACCACCTGCTCCCGCCTCCTGCTGCTAGCAGCTCTGCTTCGCACGCTTCGCTGTGAAGTGCTACTCCACCTTTGGCCAGGCCACCCCTCCACACCTCCTGTTCTTCTCAACCGACTGCCCAACCACACTGCACTAGAACCAGTTAACCCTCGTACACCTCTCCGTCTGTGACTCTACTCCCGCGTCTTCCCATGTCTGGCTTGTTGTTGCCCGGGGCCTCGCCGTCATCCACCACCTTGGATGCGCTCGGCGCGGAGTGGTCAACGTGGTCAACGAATGACACCATCGGAAGTAGACTGTGTGTGGAGAGGCTGACAGTTGGGTCCACGGCCGCATGCAAGGAAATGCCTCCTTATTACGCGTAAAATAATGATTCCTCCACCTGACAGCTGGGACCCACCGGAAGGGCCTCTGTATTTCGCTAAAAAAATGTTCCCACTGCTGACAGGTCGGGAGGGCTTGGACGGAACAGCCGATGGAAACGAGGCCTGGCGTACCGCAGAATAGAGGAAACGGCCTTGTGTTCGACCGGCCATGTTCTAAACGGGATCCTGTTCATTGGGAGGGGTCTGGCGTACCGCAAAACGGAGGAAACGGACCTTCTACGGTCGAAACGGGGGTCCTGTTGATCGGGAGGGGTGTGGCGTACCACAAAATGGAGGAAACAGACTTGTGTTGGAGCGCTACAGTCGAAACGGGGGTTCTGTTCATCGGGAGGGGTGTGGCGTACCGCAAAACGGGACTCCACGAGATACTGTTCATCTCCACCGTTGACCCCCTCCAGCCTCCACGGGCTACTGTTCATCCACCGTCGACCTCCTCCGGCATCCACCAGCGACTGTTCATCCACGGGCTCCTGTTCATCCAGCCTCCACCGCGCGCTACTTCACTGGCTATTTTTCAACCAGCCCTCTCCACGGGCTCCTGTTCAACCACCCTCCACGGGCTACTGTTCATCCTGCCCTCCACCGTCTACTTTTCATCCTGTCCTCCACGGGGTGGTCCTGTTCATCCTGCCCTCCACGGGGTCCTGTTCATCCAGCCCCAACCGGCTCGATCGATCGGGGTACTGTTCATCCAGAGGCAACACCACGGGGTCATGTTCATCCACCCCCATCGGTAACTGTTCATCCAACCACCCCCCCCCCCCCCCCCCCCCCGCAACGCTCACTGTTCATCCAGAGGTAGCATCGATCGGCTTCAGTTAGCAGCAGTAGCGAAGGAATCGCTCGATCAGGTTCAGTTAACAGCCGTCGATCGACCGCTCAGGTTCAGTAACGCGTAGCCTGCAGTGCAATCGCTCGGGTTCAGTTAGAGCCCAATGCCTCGCTTGGGTTCAGTTAGAGCCCAACGCCTCGCACACACGCGTGTACGTACGAGAGAAACGCGCATCGCTCGGCCCCGACCACCCACCGTAATCGGGGACTTCCTGATATTTTCCGCGCCCTCGCTTCTACCATGGTTTTTTCCATCATGGACGGCCCAAAGAATGTCATGCAACTGTGTCTCCGGCCCGCCCAGGACAAAAAACCCATTTTCTGTCATGATTTTTTGTCATAGAAGTAGGACCACACCACATCTATGATGATACCGGGTTTTGTCACAATTATCATCATAGAAGTGTCATAAGTATGACAGAAAAGATTTTCATTCGGCCCAAAATGTCACGGATGTGTCTTTTTTTTGTAGTGCAAGTATCTAGGGCAGTTCCACTTCTAGTGACCATTTCCTTTGCAGTAGAAGCACTCAGTTTCAGGCTTGGGTCTAGCTTTGGGCTTCTTCGTGGGAGTGGCAACTTGCTTGCCATTATTCTTGAAGTTCCCTTTCTTTCCCTTGCCCTTTTACTTGAAACTAGTGGTTTTTTCAACCATCAACACTTGATGCTTTTCTTGATTTCTACCTACGCCAATTTCAGCATCACGAAGAGCTTGGGAATCATATCCATTATCCCTTGCATATTATAGTTCATCACGAAGTTCTAGTAACTTGGTGATAGTGACAAGAGAACTCTGTCAATCACTATCTTATCTGAAGATTAACTCCCACTTGATTCAAGTGATTGTAGTACTCAGACAATCTGAGCACATGCTCACTGGTTGAGTTACTCTCCTCCATGTTGTAGGCAAAGTACTTGTCAGAGGTCTCATACCTCTCGACTCGAGCATGAGTCTGAAATACCAATTTCATCTCTTGGAACATCTTATATGCTCTGTGGCATTCAAAACATTTTTGACGTCCCAGTTCTAAGCCGTAAAGCATGGTGCACTAAACTATCAAGTAGTCATCATACCGAGCTTTGTCAAACGTTCATAACGTCTGTATCTGCTCCTGCAATAGGTCCGTCACCTAGCGGTGCATCAAGGACATAATACTTCAGTGCAGCAATGAGGATAACCCTAAGATCACGAAGCTAGTCCGTATCATTGCTACTAACATCTTTCAACTTATTTTTCTCTATGAACATATCAAAATAAACGGGGAGCTACATCGCGAGCTATTGATCTACAACATAGTTATGCAAATACTATTAGGACTAAGTTCATGATAAATTAAAGTTCAATTAATCATATTACTTAAGAACTCCCACTTAGATAGACATCCCTCTAATCATCTAAGTGATCACGTGATCCATATCAACTAAACCATGACCGATCATCACGAGAAATGGAGTAGTTTTCAATGGTGAACATCATTATGTTGATCATATCTACTATATGATTCATGCTCGATCTTTCGGTCTCAGCATTCCAAGGCCATATCTGCATATGCTAGGCTCGTCAAGTTTAACCAGAGTATTTCTGCATGTGCAAAACTGGCTTGCACCCGTTGTATGTGAACGTAGAGCGTATCACACCCGATCATCACGTGGTGTCTCGGCACGACAAACTTTGGCAACGGTGCATACTCAGGGAGAACAGTTGTACCTTGAAATTTAGTGAGAGATCATCTTATAATGCTACCGTCAATCAAGCAGAATAAGATGCATAAAGAATAAACATCACATGCAATCATTATAAGTGAGATGATATGGCCATCATCATCTTGTGAATGTGATCTCCATCTCCAAACCACCGTCATGATCACCATTGTCACCGTCTTGACACCTTAATCTCCATTGAAGCATCATTGTCGTCACGCCAACTATTGCCTCCATGACTATCGCTACCGCTTAGTGATAAAGTAAAGAAATTACATGGCGATTGAATTTCATACAATAAAGCGACAACCATATGGCTCCTACTAGTTGCCGATAACTGTGTTACAAAACATGATCATCTCATACAATAAAATTTAGCATCATGTCTTGACCATATCACATCACAACATGCCCTGCAAAAACAAGTTAGACGTCCTCTACTTTGTTGTTGTAAGTTTTACGTGGTTGCTACGGGCTGAGCAAGAACCGTTCTTACCTACGCATAAAAAAAACCAGAACGCGGTATAGTGATTGCTTTTTGATCTTCAGAAAGAACCATGTTCATTGAATCCGATTCAACTAAAGGTGGAGAAACAGACACCCACTAGTCACCTGTGTGCGAAGCACGTCGATAGAACCAGTCTCGCGTAAGCGTACGCGTAATGTCGGTCTGGGCCGCTTCATCCAACAATGCCACTGAATCAAGAATCAACTAGTGACAGCAAGCAATATGTATATACCCACGCCCACAACTCCTTTGTGTTCAACTCGTGCATATAACATCTACGCATAAACCTGGCTCGGATGCCACTGTTGGGGAACGTAGTAATTTCAAAATTTTCCTACGCACACGCAAGATCATGGTGATGCATAGCAATGAGAGGGGAGAGTATCGTCCACATAGCCTCGTAGACCGTAAGCGGAAGCATTATGACAACGAGGTTGATGTAGTCATACGTCTTCATGATCAAGCGATCCTAGTACCGAATGTACGTCACCAACGCGATCTGCACACGTTCAGCTCGGTGATGTCCCACAAACTCACGATCCAGTAGAGCTTTGAGGGAGAGTTCCATCAGCACGACGGTGTTGATGAAGCTACCGATGCAGGGCTTCGCCTAAGCACCACTACGATATGACCGAGGTGGATTATGGTGGAGGGGGGCACTGCACACGGCTAAAAGATCAATGATCAACTTGTGTGTCTCCATGGGGTGCCCCCCTCCCCGTATATAAAGGAGTGGAGGAGGGGGAGGGCCAGGCCTCTACTATGGCGCGCCCTAGGGAGTCCTACTCCCACCGGGAGTAGGATTCCCCCCCCTTCCATGTAGTAGGAGTAGGAAGGAAAGAAAGGGAAAACAAAAGAGAAGGAAGGAGGGGGCGCCGCCCCTCCCCCTAGTCCAATTCAGACTAAGCCTTGGGGGGGCGCAGACTCCCCTCTCTCTTTCCCCTAAAGCCCAATAAGGCCCATATACTCCCCAGCTAATTCCCGTAACTCTCTGGTACTCCAAAAAATACCAGAATCACTCGAAACCTTTCCAATGTCCGAATATAGTCGTCCAATATATCGATCTTTACGTCTCGGCCATTTCTAGACTCCTCGTCATGTCCCCGATCTCGTCTGGGACTCCAAACTACCTTCGGTACATCAAAACACATAAACTCATAATACCGATTGTTAGTGAATGTTAAGCGTGCGGACCCTACGGGTTCGAGAACTATGTAGACATAACCAAGACTCATCTCCGGTCAATAACCAATAGCGGAACCTGGATGCTCATATTGGTTCCTACATATTCTACGAAGATCTTTATAGGTCAAACCACATAACAACATACGTTATTCCCTTTGTCATCGGTATGTTACCTGCCCGAGATTCGATCGTCGGTATCTGAATACCTAGTTCAAACTTGTTATCGACAAGTCTCTTTACTCGTTTCGTAATACATCATCCCACAACTAACTCATTAGTTGCATTGCTTGCAAGGCTTATAGTGATGTGCATTACCGAGAGGGCCCAGAGATACCTCTCCGACAATCGGAGTGACAAATCCTATTCTCGATCTATGCCAACTCAACAAGTACCATCGGAGACACCTGTAGAGCACCTTTATAATCACCCAGTTATGTTGTGACATTTGGTAGCACACAAAGTGTTCCTCTGGTATTCGGGAGTTGCATAATCTCATAGTCATAGGAACATGTATAAGTCATGAAGAAAGCAATAGCAACAAACTAAACGATCATTGTGCTAAGCTAACGGATGGGTCAAGTCAATCACATCTTTCTCTAATGATGTGATCCCGTTAATCAAATTACAACTCATGTCTATGGTTAGGAAACATAACCATCATTGATTCAATGAGCTAGTCAAGTAGAGGCATACTAGTGACAATCGGTTTGTCTATGTATTCACACATGTATTAAGTTTCTGGTTAATACAATTCTAGCATGAATAATTAACATTTATCATGATATAAGGAATATAAATAACAACTTTATTATTGCCTCTAGGGCATATTTCCTTCAGCAACGGCCTCTATTGCCATGGGGTCCTGTTCATCCAACCACCCACTGGGAACTGTTCATCCACCCCCCAACAACACTCACTATTCATTCAGAGGCAGCATCGATCGGCTTCAGTTAGTAGCAGTAGCGAAGGAATCACTCAGGTTCAGTTAACAGCAAGGGATCGATCGCTCGGGTTCAGTAATGTAGCTAGTGCAATCGCTCAGGTTCAGTTAGAGTCCAATGCCTCGCTCAAGTTCAGTTAGAGCACAATGCCTCGCGCACACACACGCGTACATATGAGATAAACACGCATCGCTCGGCCCCCGACCACCCACCGTAACCAGGAACTCCCCCGATATTTTCCTCGCCCTCGCTTCTACCACAGTTTTTTTCTTCATGGACGACCCAAAGAATGTCATGCAGCTGCATCTCAGGCCTGCCCAAGATGAAAAGGCCATTTTCTGTCATGATTTTTTGTCAGAGGTAGGAGCCAACCACATCTATGATGATACTGGATTTTGTCACAATTATTGTCATAGAAGTGTCATAAGCATGACAGATTTTTTTTCGTTCTGCCCAAAATGTCACGGATGTCTCTTTTTTGTAGTGATTAAAGAACCAGAATGTGCGTACAAAGTCAAGCAACCGGATGCCTCTTCTAACACACATAAAATAGATACATCATCTGCTACCATGCCTCATTCAAAGAAGAGATGCCTATAGAACAAAAACTGGATCACTGACCTTGATGCTTTTTCCATGTGGAAAGTGCCATTATGGAGATACTTATAAAGAAAAACATTAAGAACAAATGGCCTTCAAAAGAGTTCAAATAGTTTCCTAAAAAGTAATTTGAACAACAAAGTGGCAAGACAAATGTACAACAGTGGAGACCCACGACAGCCTCAAATACATGTATTGTGACAACTAACCAATATACAACAGAAACGTGCTTAGCAGAGTGAGGGATACAACTGGAAAATATATATTATGTGTAACATTACTAACTGATCTCACTACCATAGAGTATAATGAACAACCATATGTTAAGGATGTTTTCGGTCATACAAACCGCATTTCTGATCCCTTTTCCATTATATCTAAATAATATCTAACGGAATTTTATGTTCTTTAGAGAACCCAACGTCAAATGGTGTACCATTATCAAGAAAATTCAGATGAAGGACTGCCAATTCGGTACAACATGTGTTTAATCTTATCCAAGTGTTTAAACCCCCTAAAGCGATCTCATACTGATTCTGTATCTTGAAATATCATTCTGGATGGGAAAGGAAAAAACAATGCATTAACCAAGGACCCTAGTAACATTTTAATTTATATTGAGAGCACTACGATATATATTCTCATGTGGCAGCAATATAGAACATCATTCCTATATAGTAGTTGTAGGCATCTTTTTTGCTTTTGATACATGGATATTCTGATTTCATGATTCTTTGCAAATCTCCAGTAGTTGTAGGAATCTTCTTTGCTTTTGAATTAAAAAAAGGAGAGTTAGCCAAGACAATACATCAAGTTTTGCAGCATAGCAATCCAAAGAAATCAGTAATACCTATCTCAGTCAAAGCCTTGTTTGGAAATACATTACGAGTGCTCTCACCTTGTTCACGAGCGAGCATGAAAAAAGTTTGGTATATGCTCATGCAAATGGAATAAAACTGGCTTGATAGAACAAACAAACAAACCTATTATACTCCATGGATATACTATATATTATTGCTTTTCAGAGCCAAAATGATCGAAAGTAATGAAATAACACGAAAGTAAATCAATGGCATGATTTGACACCAGAAAGATATAAAATCATTATACGAAAAGTGCCACACCATATGTTTATTCAAGACAGAATAATCATGAGAAATGCATAATGAAGAAAGTAATTTCTTACAAAAACAACAGCCAGCTGAGCTGTGGACCATTCATGCTCCTCCAACTTGTAATAACACACTCAAGTTAGCACACACATTATTTTCTGTGTAAAAAAAAGACTTCCCTAAAGATGCAGTGGATATAAGCTCACATTTCTGGACATAATATGATTTAACAGAAACAAAATCCATTGGATTTGTGGCACCAGTTTGATGACAACATGTAAGATAGAAACGCACCAAGCGGCCTGCTTGGTAAGGTACCAACAAGAAATTACAATCAAAGAAATGCATATGGAACTATGGCTACTGTTTGTATTTCAGAAAGTTCTAAAGTAGCACAGCTTAAGACTTTTACAACAGTTAAAGAAAATATAACTGCCAAACTGAATTAGAGCCCATACAGCTACGATATGACAATAGCTCAGAGCCATGTTTCACTTAATTATCTTGTTAACAAAATTAGTGCAGGACTTATGGAGCATTTAGAAAGAATCCAAGAACAAAAGCACAAGGTACTTGGAAAGTTGGAATATAATACAACATATGTGTGAAAGTATTATATGTACTTAGTAGAAAAATACTCGTGAAAGTACACTGTTCCAACATCGAACGATAAATTTGACGAACTTGATGACAATCTGAAGCTGAAATCCTACCTTCAGGACATATATGCATTTTTTTATGGAACGCATTGAGGCATAACTACCCTGCCAGGAAAGAAACTCACACAATCAGGATCATTATACACTAAGAGGAAGGACTAAAGCAAAAAATGTAGTCAAATAAAAATATTAACACACAAAGCTCAATCAGCACCAAGAAGGGGTTAGCAAAAGATGTACAGCTGAACTGAACTGAATGTTTTTGGGGCTTTTCCATGAACTGCAAGCTATTCTTTTATTCGCCTGAGAATATTACAGTGATGTTGTCTACACAACACGGATTACTCTTCCACCCTGATCAGCTCCTACATTACAATGAGCTAAATGGCACAAATACATCTATTTAACTATTACACCACTTCGAGTAAAACGGAAGGATGGCTCATTAACCAATCAATGCAGGAAACTACTATCACAATATATTGAAAATCATCACCAGGCTGAATCTGTATTATTGTTTGGACTATACAAAACGAGAAACATGGTCTGGTCTACTGTAATTCAACGACTGGGATTCCAACCATTGTGTGGGATGAATGATACAATTTTGGTAGGCAAGACTTTAGGTTTTTTTCAAACCGGGCTATACCCCTTTCCATTGCAAATGAACGGAAATACAAAAGGTTTGGAAACATGTCAGGAGAAGAGGGAAAGAGGTAGAGCGAGTACGAGCACTGCCAGGAAACCCACTGCATTCGCCCGCCATCTGAACGAATGCCGTGGGGTGAAAACCTGGGCAGCACCAAAATATCACAGCATACATGTGAACTACTACAGACAAGGACATGAGACACCCACAAAAGAACCAGAACACCAACACAGGATCATAGGGTCACCCAGCTCCAGTCACCAGGCGTCTTGCATATTTATTCTCCCCCGATCGGCACACTCGCATCATTGCACATCCCCATCAAGCGCATCATGCTCGACCTGATCATCTCGGCACCGCGTCGCAGCTCCTTGGCACCTTCCTCCTACTACAGCCCTGCCCAATACAACAGAAAGAACACATGGAGAAAACTATTTCAAAGGGCATTTTGATTAGCTTCTTTTCGAAAGTAGCTCGATTTCAAGCTAGCCAAATGGCCCAGCAAGTAGCAGCCAGGCCCACAGTATAGTACTTTTGTCCATCAGGGACAAAAGCATGACACCAAGCAAAATATTGCCAGTAGCTATTCGGGCACATTTCAGTACCCAGCACCATCCCAACGCATCTCCAGACCACCCTGGCCACAGGACAGGTGAAGAACAGATGTTTGGAGGTTTCCAACTCATTGCAAAAAGAGCAAGTGGGATTCCCAGGCCATTTCCTCATTCTCATGACTTGCCTAGTGAGCACTGCATCCTGTGACAACTGCCACAGAAAAATCTTGATTTTGAGTGGGATTTTAGCTTTCCAAATGCATCTATAATGGCATCCACTAAGAGGGCTCTCTAGCCACTTATACACAGATTTAGTAGAGAATTTACCATTACTATTAAGCCCCCAGTAGACCCGGTCCCCACCCTGACTCAGCTGAATGCTATTAATCGTATTACTCATTTCTTCCCATTGACATGATAACTCAGGCATGAGCCTCCTCCTGAAAAAGGTATGGACGTCGACAGAACTGAACCTATCAACGGTGCAATCCTGATCATTACATATCTCAAAGAGTAATGGATATAGAGTCTAAAAAGGACTCGGCCCCTTTATGGAATCTTTCCAGATTTTGACGAGGTCACCAGATTCTAGATGGATCTTCCTGCCAACTAAGTAAATATCTTTTACTTTTAGTAAGGGTCTCCAACATGGGGAATCAGAAAACCTGGGCTTAACCGAGGCCAAAGATTTGTTTGTCAGGTAGCGTGCATGACGAATATCTTGCCACATCCCCGTTTGGGTCTCTAGTTTCCACCACCATTTGACCATCAAACTAACATTCTGTTTGTGGAGGTACTTAACCCCCAAACCACCTTTATCTCTGGATCTGTAGATCCTGTTCCATCTAACAAGATGATACCTCCTCTTCTTGTTGCACCCTTGCCAAAAGAACTTTCGTCTATGTTTGTCGAGGCGCTCAATGAAAGTTTTGTTCATAAGCCACATAGAAATATGGTACAAGGATATTTGGGTGACTACCGAATCTAGCAAGGTGAGCCTCCCCCCCCCCCCCCCCCCCCCCCCATCAAGGCTGCATTACCGATCCACGCTTCAAATCTTTTCAGATACTTGATAATGATAAATTCCTAGTCTGAGTTTCTGAGATTGGTGTAGCTAACAGGCATCCCCAAGTACTTAATAGGGAAGCTGCCCACCTCACAGTTAAACAGGTCCGCATACATATTCACCACATTTTCATCACCCCCACAGTAAGAATCTCACTTTTTTGAAAATTCACCTTAAGCCCCGACATCAATTCAAACATGTAAAGAAGCATCTTCAAGTTGACTGCTTTGTCAATGTCATCTTGAAGTTAACACCTTAGTTAACATGACGAATAGGGAGCTGGAGAAAAAAATAGTAACTTTAGAAAAACTGAAAAAGACCTCCACACCAAAAATAACCTCTCCAACCTATTGCAAACAATATTGATTTGATATGAACTGAAACAAAAACAGGAATCAAGAGAGGCCAAGAAGTGCATACCGGATCATGCTTAAACTCCATCAAGGGTTCGATCCTAAGTCACGCCTGCTAAACGTCATGCACACACAAACATACAAAAAAATCAAGCTAAGAAGGACGACGTGGTTGATTTAGTCTAGCTGAAATTGACGCACCAAAAATGGCACACGCCAAATTGAGCAATATTTCTACTACTGCATAATGCAAGGTTTAATATAAATGGACCAGATTTATTTAAGCCCTGTCATGCAAATCACATAGGTCCAGTAGACGTTTATAGAGAAAAATATTTGATTCTTCTAAAAAGAAAAATATTTGATATGTGTACATGTAAGGTCACCTCATTTCTGAAAGCACAAACCCACCCTAACTTTCACATGAACAAAATGCAGATTTTCTCTTCCATGAAGATATTACATGACTCGGCATCTTCTTGTAGGAAAGAAGGAAAGTAAAGAAAGAAGAAAATAGCACAGGAAATTGCTCACAAGACTACACTCACCTTCAAATGATCTGAAACAAGAAAAAAAATTGCAAGAGGCGTGAAGGGGGAGAAGGATTGAGAGCAGCTCACCTTGACATCATCCGAGCTCCTCCCATGCGCACCATCTTCAGTCGTCGGGACTTCACCTTCCCTGCCGCTCCATGAGGATTCTTCTCCTTCCCTATCACCAGCCTCTCCTCCACCCCATGAAGCGTCCGCCGCCTGGGTCGCCGGCCTCGCTGCTCCACCCCACACCGCTGGCCTCTTAGCCCTCCCCTACTCCTTCACCCCCAAAGGCGCCATCTAGCCGAGGAGGGGGTGTTGAAGAAGAACGTCAAGATGGAAGATGGGGCGAGGCGTGCCAATAGGAAGGAGGAACGTCGCAGAAGAGAGAGAGAGTAGGAGAAGAACAGCGGTGCGGCGGCGGACAAGGGAGGGACGTGGTTGCTGTGATTCGAGGCTACCCACGACGGGCCGCACGATGCACGCCGTGCGAGGACGGGCCACACGACGCGTTGTACTTTCCCATTGGCGTCCAGGCCAGGCGCCATACTTTCGCTCTCACCACGACCCTGACAAAACGGCATCCAGGGCAGCCGACGAGCGGGACCAGGAGCAGCGCCGGGCCACCTGTCATCGCGGAAGGCCAAAGGTGGGTGTAGAAATCGAGTGCACATGCACTGGCCAGCCCCTCCGCACAGCTGCTGCCCACAACGCACGACACGGGCAGCATGCCAGGAGCGTCCCGCCAAGAGCAGTTGACCCCAAAAAACTCTGGCCAACACCTGCACTATGGGACATGCACTGATGCAACCGATGAACGGGACCAAGGTAGCACTGGCCCACCAGTCAGTAGCCGCGGCGTAGACACCGGGTGCATAAGTGTTGGCTCACGCCGGACGACACGGACTCCGCGTGATGGGACACGCGGCGCTGCAGGACTGGGTGACCCGAGTAAATCAGACCCCGTGACGCTCGCGCATGTAGTGCGGCAGGATCGGTCGCCTAGGCACCAAAAAAAGGCTCACCCAGCCAATTGGTTGAGAGGCCGAGCCCACAGGTCATGGCCTGCATGAACTCACCCCGTGGTCAAAGCAAAAATGATCGAAGATCCAACGTCAACCAATGAAAAAATCTGTTGTTTGACCGCCATCCAATGGCCTAAATCGAAACAATACGAGGGACAACCGAGGAGACAAGTTGGCTAGCCTCATTATCTCTACTATTAAAGTAGAATCGAACGTCGTGATGGTTCGACCTTCCTGAGGGTTCGACCTCCCTGCTCTCTCCTACGATCCCACCTCTCGCTACTTCCACCCGTCCTTCAACCGCCCCCATGCAGGAGTAATGAAAAAAAAGAGAAACCAGTACCAATCCTCCGTTCCACCGTTGGAAAAAAAGAATAAAAAGGATCCCACGACCCACGAACACATGTCCTCATCTCCCACGCGGCCACACCCTCATCTCCCTGAACCCGCCTCGATCATCTCTCTCATCTCCACCTCGTCTTCCCGCATGCCACAACTTCTCCCCACCTCGTCTCCCTGCACACCACAATGCCTCCATGGTCGCCGGCCATCAAGCTGGCCTCCGACCTCCACTACGTGACCTCCCAACATCGCTGCTCGCATATAACAGCCACAGGTCGGCGCCCTCCTGACCATCCAAGCTACCTTCGGCTGCCTCTTCTTGCCAGCAAGAGAGCCTTCTGAGCGCTGCTCCCTGTTGATCTTCGTCCCACTACCAAGGTACGTTGCCGCCCTCCAATCTGGCACCGCTCTCCTCCTGTCCTCCAGCGCCCTAAAGCTCAAGTCCTGCAGCCATGTCAGCCTCCACGGCTAGGCCGTAGCCAATGTCGTCACCAACATCCTCCTAGAGTCGGCGCCACACTCGAATTAGGGGATCATTAACGGTGAGCCGGTCGGTTTTTTGGCCGTTAGTTCGCTATTTTTCTCTCTGGTGTTGATATTTTAAACCACAAACTAAGATTTGCTACTTACACATGCTTCACCAACTTCATGCGATGCGTATTACAAGTGTGGAAAGGCTGGTCTGTGGTTGCCCTGTTGCAATTTCCGGTTCTGGTGGTGCCTTCTCCAACAATGTAAGTCCTCTTCTACTTTGGGCTCATAGAACAATGGACGATATTGATAGCACGTGCTTCTGAACTTTTTTTGCAGGGAAGGTGCTTCTGAACTCAACTGATCTGATACATGCAGGTTGTACATGTTTGGCCAAATGAGCTTGCCACCTGTTGCTTATGTACGTGCTCTCACTGACGCCACTTGCAATCATGCTACTGCATGTTCAGCAATGCGATTTACTTCCGTTTTATTGTCTACCCTACATGTTGTTTATACATCAGCAAAGAACACATGCTTCAATGATGCACTGGTGGTTGTCGGTGTCAAAACCGGCGGATCTCGGGTAGGGGGTCCTGAACTGTGCGTCTAGGCCGGATGGTAATAGGAGGCAAGGGACACGAAGTTTTACCCAGGTTCGGGCCCTCTTGATGGAGGTAAAACCCTACGTCCTGCTTGATTAATATTGATGATATGGGTAGTACAAGAGTAGATCTACCACGAGATCAGAGAGGCTAAACCCTAGAAGCTAGCCTATGGTATGATTGTTGTTCTGTATGTTGTCCTACGGACTAAAACCCTCCGGTTTATATAGACACCGGAGAGGGTTAGGGTTACACAAAGTCGATTACAATGGTAGGAGATCTACATATCCGTATCGCCAAGCTTGCCCTCCACGCCAAGGAAAGTCCCTTCCAGACACGGGACGAAGTCTTCAATCTTGTATCTTCATAGTCCAGGAGTCCGGCTGAAGGTATAGTCCAGCCATCCGAACACCCCCTAATCCAGGACTCCCTCAGTAGCCCCTGAACCAGGCTTCAATGACGATGAGTCCGGCGCGCAGATTGTCTTCGGCATTGCAAGGCGGGTTCCTCCTCCAAGTACTTCATAGAAGATTTCGAACACAAAGATAGTGTCCGGCTTTGCAAAATAAGTTTCCACATATCACCATAGAGAGAATAATATTTACACAAATCTAATCTGCTGACGTATTCCGTAGTGTGACACACCACGGCCAAGCCTTTATCCGAGTCATTTTATTATCCCACCTCAGCGCGTCATGCGAGGCGGTTTCCTTGGCACGTCTTGTTAAAGCATAGATCGTGTCCCCTTATTCCGGGATTCTCATCAATACGGGCGTGGGTAACCCAACCGCGCCATTGATTACGGCGCTTGGAGATAAGTGAGTTTTACCAGGCTGGTGGGGACACGTAGTTGCATCCACCCATATAAGGGGATAAGGATCCACCTTTTCACCTACGCCTCATTCCTCCTCTGCCTATCCATTCTCGCGCACTCGAGCTCCAGCGCCCAAGTCCGCACTCCCCACCTCAACCTTCTCCAGCCATGTCTGGAGCGGGAGGCAAGTGGATGGTCTCCTCCGTCACGGATGGACACATCAAAAGACTAAGGAAGGCCGGATACTTGTCTAACGACGTTGCACACCGGCTTCCTGAAGAGGAGCAGCTCATCCCCACCCCTAGGCCCCATGAGAGGGTGGTGTTCCTCCCCATTTCCTCCGCGGACTGGGCTTCCCTCTTCACCCATTTGTCTGGGGGCTCATGTTCTACTATGGCCTGGATTTCCACGATCTGGCCCCGAACTTTGTCCTCAACATCTCGGCGTTTATAGTCGTGTGCGAGGCTTTCCTCTACATCCGCCCCCATTTCGGCCTATGGCTCAAGACTTTGAATGTCAAGCCGAAGGTGGTGCGCGGCAACCAGGCGGAGTGCGGAGGCGCCATGGTGGGCAAGATGCCCAACGTCTTATGGCTCGAGGGCTCCTTTGTGGAGACCCTGAAGGGGTGGCAATCGGGGTGGTTTTACATCACCGAGCCGCGAGACCCTGAATGGGTCGCAGCCCCCGAGTTCCGATCCGGACCCCCTACGCGGCTCACCTCCTGGAAGGAGACGGGCCCGTCATGGGGTAAAAAAGGAGAGCTGACTGGACTCCAAACATGCGTCCAAACCCTGGTGGACAAGAAGCTCAAACTCGTCAACGTAGTCCAGGTTATGCTCATCCGCCGGATCCTCCCGTGTCAACAACGGGCTTTCAACATGTGGGAGTTCAACCCGGCGCGGCACCGAACTCTGAGCAGGCTCTTCGACACGACGTACGAAGATGCCTGGATGGTGCTTTTCAAGGGTGCCGAGGCCCCCGCATCCGCTACCGAGGATCGCAGATTCAGTACGCAGCGTCACGCTCATGCGGTAAGCTATTTTTACCTTTTACAGGGTATTAGTTTTTCATAGTTTGATTCCATGCGGGATCTAAGCTCCCTTACCTTTGACAGGATTGGCAGGAGACGTCCGGACAGATCAACTGTCCGGCTCCTTTGCCCGAAGGCCCAGCAGAAGCTCGTTTGGCGAAGCTGCTGGTTCCGGCACCCCATGTGGTGCCGGAGAAGAAGGCCAAGAAGAAGGCCACGGGGACTCGAAAGAGTGCCCGGCGCCTAGAGGTGTCGGATCCCTCATCTGACGACTCCAAGACGCACTCCTCCCATGAAGACGAGGAGGAGGAGGAAGAGACTCCTCCCCCTCCAGCGGGGGAAGGGAAGAAAAGGAAGGCCGCCCCAACTAGGGAGGCCGAAGGGTCCAGGAAGGGGAAAACCCTTCCTCCGGACTACTCCACTGACGCCGACGACGGCGGAGAGGAGTGGCCGCTCAGGGCCAAGCCCCTGGCTAAATCGTAAGTATCCGGATACCAGAGTATTTCATAGTATTCCTTTATTGCACAGCTTTCCCTTATGTCGAATATGTTTATGCAGCCCACCTAAAGACCGGCTCGACACGTCGTCGAGCGATTCACTGGACTCGTCGGATGTGAATTCGCTTCCGACGGCTTCCTCCCCCCGCCTTACGGACGACACCGAAGTGTTGTCCCAACAGGTTCCAAGCCGGGAGGAGGTGGTCCTGGAGGCGCCGCAAGGCGACCTCCCGGACTCCAGGAGTAAAGGGGATAGAACCCCCCAGGGCTCCAAGTCCGGCCCTAGGCCGGACACCGCTCCGGAACCTTCAAAGGTTCCAGAGTCCGGCGGGAGACCTCCTTCCAAGAGGAGCAAGCCCACCGTGCCGGTGACCCCCATCCAACCGGAGGCGCCGAACAATCTGTTGGAGGTGCTCAAAGGCACCTCCATCGACGAGGAGCACCGTTACCATTATGAGTGCGGTGGTCCAGAAGGTTCAGTCCGCCAAGAGCGGACTGACTGAAGCTTGTACTAGCCTTTTAACAGGCTTTGAGGTAAGTAAAGAATGTGTAAATAATATTACCGCATAGACAGTATCCCCTGATGCTCTGTTTGGCGTTCGGGAAGAAAAGCCGAATAGAGGATCAAAATGAAATTCGCAGGAGTCTAACAAAAAGGAGTCAATATGCGTATGCAGGCTTCTCTGCTGGCGTCCGCCGTACTGACTGCGGAAGTGGACACGCTAAAGCAAAACCTCGAGTAGTCTGAGCAAGAGCTCGGGCGTGCCAAGAAGCAGCTCGAGGAGAAGGAAGGTAAGAAATACCTTGTTTTAAATATATATAAAAAAGTGCAATTGCAAAAAATGACAGGATCATCTTGGCTATTGTAGGGGCCACGTCTGAGGTGGCGACCCTTAAGCAAGCGCTGGTCGAGGCCGAGAAGAGGGCGGCCACGGAGCGCACCGAGCGGGAGAAGTGTGAGGCCAAGGTTGGCAAGGTGCGGCAAGAGCTCCAGGCTCTCATGGAAAAACATGAGAGTTTGGAGCTTGACTCAAAGACGCGGGCGTCCAAGCTTGCGGTGGCTATTGAAAATGCCAAGTCTGCCAAGGCTGAATCCCAGAAGACCCTCCAGGAGTTGGATGAGGTGAAAAAGATAGCGGCAGGTAAGGCATTCTTTATGCAAAGCAAACACATAAACGTAAGTTACTTGTTACTTACCCGAATCCGGAGCTCTCCAGGAGCATTCGCAGATCTTCCCCGTAGCGTGTCCGATGCCACCGCATTCTATCGAGCCGAGGAGGGCAGCTCGACAGAGAAGGTGTTCTGGTCTCAGTATGCTGAGGCCGGACACCCCGTGCCCCTGAACGACCAGCTGAAGCAACTGGTCGAGCTCCACAAGGAGGCCGAACAGGCCATGAAGGGCCTAATAGTTCGGCTGTGGCCTGGAGAGGCTCTGCCTGGGAGCTATTTCGGTCTGGTGCGGCGGCTGGTGGGGGCCTGTCCAAGGCTCGAAGTCATCAAGCGCTCCGTCTGCATTGAAGGTGCCCGTAGGGCCCTTGCCCGTGCTAAGGTGCACCGGGGCAAGCTGGATGCTGAGAAGCTTGTGAAGGACGGGCCACCACTGGGGAAGGAGCATCGCAAGCCCGAGAATTATTATAAGGATGTTCTAAGGGGTGCCTGCCTTATGGTGGATGAGTGTCCCAGGGATGTAATTTTTGAGTAAAACTTGCTCGTTTTGTCCTGTGCACTGAAAACTTGTTCATATGCGCTAAGAAATGCTGTTGGAATTTAAAATATTACCTTATGTGCGGTTGTTTATCAATTCTGAGAGATGGCGAGTCGTCGGCTTCTGCCCCCGTGCCGCTAGTGCTAGGGTGTTCGGGGATAAACCTGAGCGCTCTTTTTCCCACGTTTCGGTCCTTCGAGGGAGGCGCTCAGCACAATGAACAAGGCAATCGGACCATAATGCTTGAACACTCTCACTTAGCCATAGAATTTTATAATTTTAAATTTCGGCGAAGCCCCTGGTATTCGGAAGACCGAGTCCGGGGCGCTATCCACGCCTTGGCCGGACAGAGCCGACTCCTCGCTCTAAGCGGCATAAGTCTTTAAGGACTCGAAAAACCTCTCGAACAGCGACCAGATCTAGCTTCATCATGACAGTCAGTTTTAGATTTCTCTACTTAGGTGCTCGACCAAGCTCAACTGGGGCACAATCGCAGTAGTTCTCCTAGTGCTACCTTAGCTGATATAGCGGAACGTAAGGCACCAAAACATAGGAGCCGGGCAAACCCAACTATTGACCCAAGACATGATTCGGAGCCGATGCATATAATGCTATAAGTTCGGGGTGCCGCACTTGTTGAAGTGTTCGGACTTCTCACACCATATTGAGGGGTACTAAAGCCCCTGGCGTATTTTGGCCGTACCAAAGTGTACGGGTGCAACATGTCGTTAAGGAACATATATTTGTAAAAAAAGGTAATGCAAAAGTAGACAAAAGCTATGCATTGTTTATTAAAAAGGGCTACGATCAAAGCAGAACGATATAAATAATGCGATAAGCAAAAGGTTGGACTATTTAACATGTCCGTTCCAGGGGCAGGCTGCGGAATGGTATGCGAAATAGGTATACTGCTCATGATAGAGACCACCTGGGAGTTCCGTAATGCGGCATGGCTTGTCTGCTTCCCTGGTTCTTGCATCGTTTGTGCGGCAATTGAACTGCCGAACAGGCCTTCCGAAGAATGGAGTCCTGAAAGTAAGAGAAAATTAAAAAATCGGCAGCCCTTGGTGCGGTTTAAGCCGTGTTTCGGGCGTGCCGTGATGGTGCCCCTCCCCCTGTACCCATGGTATTTCTAGAGCATAGTTATGTACGCGAAGCACTGGCGTCGCATTTTTGCGAGGGCTGGGGTTGGTGCCGCATTGCTACGCCTACTCGGAACGTGCCAGGCGGTCTTGTTGTAGGTTACTCCGGGCGCGCTTGACGGTGTCCGGACGTTTAATGGCCGGACTAGAGAACTGCCTAGAGAGGCTGCTTTGTACTTCCGCTGCAAGGGCCGCCGTGTGCTCCTCTGTTCGGAGGGAGCGTTCGGTGTTTCCATTGACCGTAATTACTCCTCGAGGGCCTGGCATCTTGAGCTTAAGGTATGCGTAGTGCGGTACCCCATTGAACTTGGCGAATGCGGTTTGTCCGAGCAGTGCGTGATAGCCACTACGGAATGGGACTATGTCGAAGATTAACTCCTCGCTTCGGAAATTATCCGGAGATCCGAAGACCACTTCAAGTGTGACTGAGCCTGTACAGTTGGCCTCTACACCTGGTATTACGCCTTTAAATGTCGTTTTGGTGGGCTTAATCCTCGAGGGATCTATGCCCATTTTCCGCACTGTATCCTGGTAAAGCAGGTTCAGGCTACTGCCGCCGTCCATAAGGACTCTAGTGAGATGAAATCCGTCAATAATTGGGTCTAGAACTAATGCGGCGAATCCGCCATGACGGGTGCTAGTGGGATGGTCCCTTCGATCAAAGGTGATCGGGCAGGAGGACCATGGGTTGAACTTTGGGGCGACTGGCTCTATCGCGTATACGTCCCTTAACGCGCGCTTCCGCTCCCTCTTGGGGATGTGGGTTGCGTATATCATGTTCACCGTCCGCACTTGTGGGGGAAAACCCTTCTGTCCACTATTGTTCGGCGGTCGGGGCTCTTCGTCGTCATCGCTATGCAGCCCCTTGTCTGTATTTTCGGCATTTAACTTGCCTGCCTGCTTGAACACCCAACAATCCCTGTTGGTGTGATTGGCCAGCTTTTCGGGGGTGCCATGTATCTGGCACAAGCGGTCAAGTATTCGGTCCAAACTAGACGGGCCCCTAGGATTTCTTTTGAATGGCTTTTTCCGCTGACCGGGTTTATAGCCTCTGAATCCGGCATCAACTGTCGTATCCTCGGCGTTGTCGCCGTTAATGCGGCGCTTCTGCTTGTTGCAATGCGACCTGCCATTACTATCCTTGGTATCCGAATTACCAGGGTTCTTGGTCATGTTGCTGCTACGAGCAAGCCAGCTGTCTTCTCCCGCGCAAAAGCGGGTCATGAGTGTCGTGAGTGCTGCCATAGATTTCGGCTTTTCCTTTCCAAGGTGCCGGGAAAGCCACTCGTCACGGATATTGTGCTTGAAGGCTGCTAGGGCCTCAGCGTCCGGACAGTCGACTATTTGATTTTTCTTTGGTAGGAACCGTGTCCAGAATTGCCTGGCCGATTCCTCTGGCTGCTGAATTACGTGACTTAGGTCATCGGCGTATGGGGGTCACACATAAGTGCCCTGGAAATTGTCGAGGAATGCGGCTTCCAGGTCCTCCCAACAACTGATTGATCCTGTTGGCAAGCTGTTAAGCCAATGCCGAGCTGGTCCTTTAAGCTTGAGTGGGAGGTATTTGATGGCGTGGAAATCATCGCCGCGGGCCATGTGGATATGAAGGAGATAATCCTCGATCCATACCGCAGGGTCTGTTGTGCCATCATATGATTCGATGTTTACGGGTTTGAAACCCTCGGGGATTTGATGATCCATTACTTCGTCTGTGAAGCATAGTGGGTGTGCGGCGCCTCTGTACTGGGCTATATCACGACGTAGCTCCAATGAGCTTTGTCTACTGTGTTCGGCCCTACCGGATTTGTGTCCGGCGTGACGGTTACCGTCTCGAGTCGTGGGGCGCCCACGCGATCCGTAGATCGATCTTGTTTGCCTTGCCTTGTCCTCTAATATATCTCGCAGGTCAGGCGCATTTTCCCATGCCTTGGTACGGGGTGCGGCTTGAGTGGAGGGCCGAGAGGCCTCTCTGTCGCGGCCACGGGGTGGCCGATCGGCCATATCAAGTGCTGGTGATGTAGGTTTAAGTGCTTCCTCCTCTAATAGGGGTAGCAACCTGCGCTTTGGGTAGCTCTTGGAGGGGCGTTCGAGTTTATGCTCTTCGGCCGCAAGGACTTCAGTCCATCTGTCGACTAGCAAATCTTGATCAACTCTAAGTTGTTGCTGTTTTTTCTTGAGGCTTCTTGTCATGGCCATAAGCCTGCGTTGAAAACGCTGTTGTTCGGCAGGATCCTCTGGCACGACGAATTCGTCGTCGTCGAGGCTTGCCTCGTCTTCGGAGGGAGGCGTATGATTATCGTCCTCGACCTCTCTGTCTGCTGCTCTTTCATGAGGGCTGGTTTCTCCATCCTCCTGTGCTGAATCTTGCTGGAGGGGGTTTTCTTCGGCACTCTCCGGAGTATTATTATCTCCCGTGCTGGAATCACCGTATTTGTTTTGGCAGGATTTTGAGCGGCGCCGCTGACGCCGGCACTTAGGCTGTTTCTTGGAGGGGTCATCCTCCGCTGTTCCATCGCCTTCTCCTTCTTTTGGGGTGTCCACCATGTATATGTCATATGACGAGGTGGCTTTCCAGGGCCCAATAGGCGCTGGTTCTTCATCGTCTCCTTCATCGGCGTCCATACCGTCGATGTCTTCGGAGTCGAAGTAGAGCATGTCGATTATATCATCGACAGTGGCTACAAAGTGGGTGGTGGGTGGGCTTTGAATTTCTTCATCATCCGTATCCCAACCTTGCTGACCGTAGTCCGGCCAGGGCTCTCCTGATAAAGAGAGAGACTTCAGTGTCTTCAGAATATCGTTGAAAGGCGATTGCTGAAAGATGTCCGCGGCACTAAACTCCATGATCGGCGCCCAATAGGATTCGATTGGCACGGACGCGGAGGGTTTGGAGTCCGTCTCCTTGGAGTCACGAGTCTCGCGGGGTGCGGGGCTGGTGTTCAGCTCGATCGTCGTTGGGATCGCAGCCCCCGAGGCGGCGTCCAACCGCCTGTCCTTGATCGGCGCAGTTGGCTCCGAATTAAGGGTCGAAGCCGATGTGGGTGCGGCCTCCAGGGCACTGTCCGGCGGTAGAGCTAGATCATGCTCGTCGTGACAGTGCGGCACGCTCGGCAGTGGCTCGAATCCATCGAAGATCAAGTCCCCGCGGATGTCAGCCGTGTAGTTTAAACTTCCAAATCTGACCTGATGGCCAGGGGCATAGCTTTCGATCTGCTCCAGATGGCCAAGTGAATTGGCCCGCAGTGCGAAGCCGCCGAAGACAAAGATCTGTCCGGGGAGGAAGGTCTCACCCTGGACTGCATCGCTATTAATGATCGTAGGAGCCATCAAGCCTAACGGCGACGACACAGAGGAACTCTCAATGAAAGCACCAATGTCGGTGTCAAAACCGGCGGATCTCGGGTAGGGGGTCCCGAACTGTGCGTCTAGGCCGGATGGTAACAGGAGGCAAGGGACATGAAGTTTTACCTTGGTTCGGGCCCTCTTGATGGAGGTAAAACCCTACGTCCTACTTGATTAATATTGATGATATGGGCAGTACAAGAGTAGATCTACCACGAGATTAGAGAGGCTAAACCCTAGAAGCTAGCCTATGGTATGATTGTTGTTCCGTATGTTGTCCTACGGACTAAAACCCTCCGGTTTATATAGACACCGGAGAGGGTTAGGGTTACACAAAGTCGGTTACAATGGTAGGAGATCTACATATCCGTATCGCCAAGGAAAGTCCCTTCCGGACACGGGACGAAGTCTTCAATCTTGTATCTTCATAGTCCAGGAGTCCGGCTGAAGGTATAGTCTGGCCATCCGGACACCCCCTAACCCGGGACTCCCTCAGTGGTGCAGAGCCAAATCACCAGTAGGGTATTCGTGCATGAATGGGAAACTAGCTAGGCGCGTTCTTGCTTGCTTGCACACATTGGATCTTGTTTCTGTTGTATGATCAGTTTTTCCTTGAATTTGTGATTTGGTGTAGGTTTAATGCTACTGACACACATGAGCTTTGATTTAGTTATTCTCGATTGTAATGCTTTAGTTGTTTGTATGAACATACATTGGATTGCCAAGACCGTGCAAAAATTGTATCGAGGATTGACCATGTTTATATTTTATTTACTGTTGTCTTACATAAAATTCCTTGCTGCTCTCACAGTCCTAATTTGCAGGGATTGATGAAGCATGAAAAGAAGAGATATTTTAACAGTGATAACATTGCTAGGTAAGTAGTTATTGTGGCACAATAGTTCAATTGGGATGCGGAAGTGTGTAGTTGTTTCGATGTATAGATTACATATACATGTTAACATAAGGGAATTTGCTTCGAAAAGGATTAATTGGTTAAAGTTCTTGAACAGTGTTTTTATTATGCAATTGTGTGTTTGGCCGGTTGCTCAACATTAACAAAAAACACATGCCAACAATGAAGAAATTGATCCATTGCCAAAAAACTAAGAAATTGATTCTGATGCCTGGTGGCTTTTCACTCCATGGCTCCATGTAAATTCACTCAAGTACATACGAGGGGTAGAGGAAAATATGATAGAGGAAGTGGTATTGGACTTGTGGTTCTTCTCTTTACTGGTTTACCGTTACTACAATTTTCGTATGCAAATTAGTCTTTCATCTTACTCAGCCATTTCTTTCTACATGGCTGAGCTTTGCGCGTTGAGTTCCTACATACATATACATTGTGAGTTATCGTTCTAGATCACAGTAAGTTCAAAATATGAGGTGCTTAATTAGTTAGTGTCCATGGTGTACACTAGATAAGTATAATAATCAGTAGTCACAAGGGAGGGACGTTGCTTTGCCTAGACAATATTTTTGGTGAATAACATGAATGTAGGCACTTCCGATTTTCCCATAGCCAATTTTATCCATTCTTCGCCATAGATCTCCCATGGTCATTTCACAAAGAATTTTGGTTTGACCTCTTCCTGTTGTTTTCATTGAGCATTCTGGTTTGATTCCAATGATAAATTAGGCTTTATGTGCGGGAATGTGTGAGTTCCTAAGTGTTACCCGCTACATTTCTGTATGTTTTGCTTTTCAGATATGACGCTTGAAATGGAAGGGGTAATCCCCACAGTTCTTCATGTTATTTGTTCAGAAGCAAGGGCTTTGTGTGTTTCGCATGCTTATGAATCTTTGTTACTGTATGATTAATCCCTTCTCTGGAGCTAACGACCCTTAGCTAAAAAACTTGTTTGATTAGCTATAGAAACAAAATAATTCAGCTTTATTGATGAATGCACGTTAGGTAGAGTGAAGAATGAGGGCGCACTCTGCCCTTTTACGGATTTGTTTATCCATGTATTAACTTGTTGATCTTTTTTTGAACTGCAGCTTGCGGAGCAGGAAGTGTTTGACCTTATGAATTGTTTTTTATGTTCTTTGTTTGGTGTGTACATAATGCAGGAAAAGGCTGCGTACAAAAGACCCAAAGTGTTTGGACCCTTCTTGAACCCTACACAAGATGGAGTTATGTGCACCGGGCTGCACTTTTTAGTTTGGTGTGTGCATAATCCAAAGCAGCAAATATCTATAATTTTGATCTTAGGCAACATCCTACATTTGGCAAAAAAATGGCAATTCTACATAAAATGTAAAAAAATGTTCAAACATGACAATACATGTGTGATGTGTCATTCTGAATATGGCTCTGCTAAAAAGAAATAAATCACTTCCAACAGGATAATGTTGCCCCAGATTATCTGCTCGTGTTTGGGTTAGTTTTGGGGAGGGGCCGGGAACAATATAATGGGGTTGTACTCTGGGAATGTGAACCTTTCAGCAATCCTTGTTTTGCCTTTTAGGTTATGATTATGTAGAAGAGATAGCATTTTACCCTCCACAAAGTTGAGTTTTAGATATATTTTTTGCCACTGGAATAAATTAGGGTTTATTTCCTTCATTCTCATTCTTTAGTTGTTGGCTTTCATCAATCTTTTATCATTTTCCTTATTTCCTTTGCCAATCTAGTCATTTTGTTCATTTTCATTGTCCCTTTTGTTAGTCGTTCTTAATACATTTCTTTGTCCCTAAAATTTTCCTCACTCCACAATGTTGGCAGCGACAAGACCAGGATGAGCGCACGACAAGAGAAGGCCATATGAACCACAAGGAATTGCACTGTCACAGGGCACCGACACAGCCAAGGAGTCATACTCCTTTGCTAGACACAGCGGATCTGGCTGGTGCGGCAAGGAAGTCGTAGATCCGGGAAAGGCACGCACCCACCATTGCCACGAGGAGCGGGGTTCATGGATGAAACACCTGAGCAGTGGCCATGGAGCATTGAGCTGGAGCAGATGGAGCCGATCCAGGAGAAGGTCGGGGATGAGGAGGACAATGGAAAAGAGGAGAGTAGAGCCACACTCACGTGATTCTTGGAGCTGATCTTCATCATAGCCGGCGATGAGGCATCGGTGGCAGCGATAGAGTAGTAGTGGACTGGTATTCTTGGCCTCTAGGGTTGGGGGTGTCCCGGTGTCGCCCCTTGGAGCGACAAGGGAGTGGAGATCTCTTTCTTTTTATGGAGATATAACTGCCATCAAGGACGAAGGAGCATGAGAGAGAATGATGATGTGAAGTATGAATGAAAATTACATGACATGTTCGACAAACGTGTGTCAATTTGAGCCATTATTTTATAATTTTTTTGTTATCCCGTGGCAACGCACGGGCATTCAACTAGTATGTTAAAATGTATTTACTTTTATGCAAAGAGTTAAAAGTTTTTCCCTTTATTTCTTTTTATGTTCTCCTTTGACAAGCATCATGTGGTGAGGAAAGATCTAGGCACATATGTCCATTTAAATATGGGTGGCATGAGTTATTATTGTTGACATCACCCTTGAGGTGAATACATTGGGAGGCGAAACTGTAAGCCCCTATCTTTCTATGTGTCCGGTTGAAACATTTTGCTCATGTGTATGTGGTGAGTGTTAGAAATCATAGAAGACTATATGATGGTTGAGTATGTGGACTTGCCTAAAGGCTCCGATATGTGAACCTTCCTGAAAAGATGATGAATTGTAGTTGCAAAGTTGACTGAGAACATAGTTTGTTAGTTTCTAATAGAGTTTATGTTTTATACTCCAATTGTGTGATGAATTGTCACTTATTCATGGGAAGTCTATGATAAAAGTCTTATGTTTAATTTTTTTACTGTTATAATAATCTACAGGATGCTTCTGTGTCTGTATTTTGTTTTTATCGACACCTCTCTCTCTCTCTAAACATGTGGACATGTTTTTATTTTGGTTTTCGCTTGAGGACAAACGAGGTCTAAGCTTGGGGGAGTTGATACGTCCATTTTGCATCATGTTTTCTTACTATTATTTATGATGTTTTTATGCATAATAATGTTTTTTGGAGTAATTCTAATGCCTTTTCTCTCATAATTTGCAAGGTACACACAAAGAGGGAGAATTCCGACGGCTGGAAATCTGGACCTGGAAAAGTTACGTCGGGCTACCTATTCTGCACAATCCAAACAAGATGAAACTTCCTAGAGAATTTTATGGAATATTTGATGATATTGGAGCAAATAAGTACCAGAGGAGGCCCACCAGGTGGGCACAACCCACCTGGGTTTGCCAGGGAGCCCAGGCGTGCCCTGGTGGGTTGTGCTCACCCGGTCCCACCTCCGGTGCCTATCTTGTGGTATATAAATCATTTTGACCTAGAAAAAATAAATAGAGGACTTTCGGGACGGAGATCCACCATCTCGAGGCAGAACTTGGGCAGGAGCACTTTTGCCCTTTGGCGGAGCGATTCCGTTGGGGGAACTTCCCTCCCGGAGGGGGAAATCATCGTCATCATCATCACCAACAACTCTCCCATCTTGGGGAGGGCTATCTCCATCAACATCTTCAACAACACCATCTCATCTCAAACCCTAGTTCATCTCTTGTGTTCAATCTTGTTACCGGAACTATAGATTGGTGCTTGTGGGTGACTAGTAGTGTTGATTACATCTTGTAGTTGATTACTATATGGTTTATTTGGTGGAAGATTATATGTTCAGATCCATTATGCTATTTAATACCCCTATGATCTTGAGCATGATTATCATTTGTGAGTAGTTACTTTTGTTCTTGAGGTCACAGGAGAAATCATGTTGCAAGTAATCATGTGAACTTGATATGTGTTCGATATTTTGATAGTATGTATGTTGTGATTCCCTTAGTGGTGTCATGTGAACGTCGACTACATGACACTTCACCATATTTGGGCCTAAGGGAATGCATTGCGGAGTAGCAATTAGATGATGGGTTGCGAGAGTGACAGAAGCTTAAACCCCAATTTATGCGCTATTCCGTAAGGGACCGATTAGATCCAAAAGTTTAATGCTATGGTTAGAATTTATTCTTAATACTTTTCTCATAGTTGCGGATGCTTGCGGGGGGGTTAATCATAAGTAGGAGGTTTGTTCAAGTAAGAACATCACCTAAGCACCGGTCCACCCACATATCAAATTATCAAACTAGCAAACACGAATCAAATCAACATGATGAAAGTGACTAGATGAAATTCCCGTGTACCCTCAAGAACGCTTTGCTTATTATAAGAGACTATTTTGGCCTATCATTTGCCTCAAAAGGATTGGGCTATCTTGCTGCACTTTTGTTACTACTATCGTTACTTGCTTGTTACAAAATTTCTTGCTATCAAACTACTTTGTTACTTACGATTTCAGCACTTGCAAACATTACCTTACTGAAAACCACTTGTCATTTCCTCCTGCTCCTCATTGAAAAAGAGCTACAATTGATCCCCCTATACTTGTGGGTTATCAAGCGACGACAGACATGGGCGGGAGGCAGAGGGATCCGGTGCGACGACGTGAAGTCCTTCCAGGTGGAGGCATGTTGGGTGCCTCTGGCTGTCACCGATGCGCAATGAGACAGGTGAGGAACAAAGCAACACACTGAGTATTTGAGGTGCCTTCTTTAGTTTCAGAATCATCTAAACTTCTGCATGACATGGCCTTGAAGTACAGAAATAGATTATGTCTTTTGTTAGACTAGATTGTTGCCTATGTTATGCCGTTTGCAGGCTATAATTGTTCAGGGAGCCATGCAATTGGAGCTGAGAGAATTATCGGCATAGAATGTAAAGAAGTGTTGAGCCAGTACAAAGGGACGATCCTCAATTTGTTAATAGTAGAGGTATGCCATTTTCTCTATTTCCCATCACTTGTTCAAATTTCCATCCATGGACGAGTTTCTCATGAGATGATTCTTTTATGAATTATCCGTAAATTTCAATTGATATGGCAATGCTCTATGTTCATGCATACAGACCCACATAAAGTAAGGTCGGTCTATGTTTATTTGATGGTACTCACGCTGTCAGGTTAGTTCCTTATGACGGGTTGTGATGTACGTGAATATAACTGCCCTTTCAGTGTTGCAATTAAACTCATTTTCATGGTGGAATAAATAGTTGCATCAACATGATTCAATTCGTTGTCGGTAAAGAAAATGTTGGCTCGGAGTTATGTGCACAACGTGTGTGAGATGGTTGTTGTGTGATAGAGAATCAGTTCCATGAAAACAAATAAAGGAGCGGATATTGCAATAGGTTTACCAGGTTACTTTGTGATTTGCCTTGCCCTTTACCATTCTCTGATGTAATGTAATTCATGAAAGAAAGGTAAGAGGTGACAATACTTTTGCCTTTTATTCCAGCTGTGTGAGTGTTTATGGAGCCCGAACGGGGAGCCAACAGTCAGTTGCTGTCAGATCTCGAAAATGCGGGTTCTTTTTTCGTTGCTTACAGCAAGAGCCGTCGTGGTGGACGGGAACGACCACCACGGATCCCTCGCCCCAAGTCATGATCCAGTTGCTGAATGTCCACAAGAAAATTTATGTGTAAGCAACGCTGCAGCCCCATCTCTCTCTCATACAGTATTCTATGTTTTGTAAGTTTGTGTTGGCCACCTATTTGTTAATATGCTTCTCAAGGTCTAAAAATACTCTCTTTCTCAGTCATCCATCATGCTCTGTTTTGAAAATTATGCTATCCACCTATTTGTTAATATGCTTCTCAAGGTCTAAACATATTTTGTCATATTTCTCACACGGTGTACAAGGATTATACTGAATAAATTTTAAAAGAGCGGAATCACATATCCAAAAGGCCAATTCATATAGAGGCAATGACCTACAGAGCGTTGCTAATAATGATGCTACTATTTTTCAGAATAAACCCGAACCTACAGGAACCATATAGTAGTGGTGAAAGAATGTATAGAGTGATAAACAACTATTGTATTTCTCTTATTCATACTAAAGGGACCTCATTCCCCAAGCTACTTAACGAAAAATAAAATGTATGCATGCGCCAATGAAGTCCAAAAATAAATCCTCATGTGTGCCCAAATATTTTGTCTGAGAAGTCCGAATGTTCAGTGTTGGGAAAGTATACCTACTGCTGATAGAACTCGGGAAAGATCGTTTTGTTGATGGCGAGTTCACCCTGATGCTAATGACCAGCGCACGTTGGCAGTGTCATGTTGGCTGGTCGGCGCTGCAACTACACAGCTAAGCAGGAGGTAGGTGAGGTGAGCTTGAGATCTGGAGCGTCCAGCTAAGAGTGATGATTTTTGTGTGTGTTGATTTTTTCTGGTAGTGACACATATGAAGAAAGTTAGGTGAGCAAGAACATGTGGTTTAGGTACTTCATCTTCCTTTCCTACAATTTATATCTTAAGCTTCCCTTGATGTGTGTAATATGGCTAGGTAAAATTTGCACATGACAAGAGATGTATATCAATTCATAAGAAATAGATGTTACTTGCCAGCCGATAGATGTTTGCAAACTCATCCCGATAGTAACTTATGTCTCAATCTTAATTGTTCAAGAATCAACATTTGCACGTTGAAGTGTATTCATTGATCTTTTTTTAACATGTCCTTGCAGATTAGTTGCTGAGAAACAACCCAGCCACCTACATTTGGCTGAACCATCCTTGTTTGATTAATGTTTAATGAAACGGTCCATGTTCTAGCAAATCTTTGCATTTTGTGGCACCTACAATGCTAGGGAGTGCATCTCGAGGGGCATGAGAGACAGCGGCGGCGCTAAAGCAGGTGCATCGTGTGATTTGGGTGAGACGCCAATAGCATTGTCTATTCGTTTGTGTTTCTGATGGTATGTCTACACTGGCTACTACCTGTTGCTCTCCAATATATACACAACAAAGAAGCAGATTGGGGTTATGATGATTCTTTGAAGTTCTATTAGCATAAGAGTACATTACCGATAGTATTACTTGTCAGATGATCTGCTAAACTAGTGATGACTGAATTTTGTGTTGCGCGATAGTGCACCGGATCATCCCGGGGGAGCATGGGGTGAACGCACCACCACGTAGAACTGAGCATCGCCGAATAGGAACTATAGGGGATCACAGGGCAATGAGTAACTAACAGTCTGCCACAACTCCTAGCCCACTCCCATACTATAATTAAATTGCTTTATTGATCAATCTATCAATCAATCATAGGCTACAATTAACCAGTGTAATTTGGATGTGCAACACGAGAGACCGTGTGATTGAATTGGTGGTACTCCCTCCATTTTTGTATACAAGGCCACAAACTTGGATTACAGATACCAATGTAAAATTTAATGTCTGCTTTACAAGTCAACTTTTCTTCTTGTTTATTGGGATCATTAATACTCTGCATGCATGCAAAGAAACTGAGTGGAGGAAGTAGTTGACTGTCATTATGACTGCATGCATGCAAGTATTAAACAGGTTGTTAGTACGAGAAAATATCATTAATTTTGCCTTGATTACTGTTGGTGGCCTTGTTTAGATGCAAAATGTATATTTCATAGTGGCCTTGTATATAAAAATGGAGGGAGTATAATAACACTAGCCTGATACAATTATCAGATCTTTTTGTCCTATCAAGCACATGGTCTTTTGTCCTGTCAAGCAGATGGTTAATTATTGGACAAGTAGAGCGTGGCATTTTTTGTGTGCAATCCACATTGACAAGCCTGCAGATGCTACTTCAAGTGAACACTACAAAAAAGACACATCCATGACATTTTGGGCCGAATGAAATTTTTTTGTCATACTTATGACACTTCTATGACGATAATTGTGACAAAACCCGGTATCATCATAGATGTGGTGGGGTCCTACTTCTATGACAAAAAAATCATGACAGAAAATGGGCTTTTAGTCCAGGGTGGGCCGGAGACGCAGCTGCATGAAATTCTTTGGGTCGTCCATGACGGAAAAAAACGTGGTAGAAGCGAGGGCGCGGAAAATATCGGGGAGTCCCCGGTTACGGTGGGTGGTCGGGGCCCGAGCGATGCGCGTTTCTCTCGTACGTACGCGCATGTGTGCGAGGCGTTGGGCTCTATCTGAACCCGAGCGATTGCACTGCAGGCTATGTGTTACTGAACCCGAGCGATCGATCGATGGCTGTTAACTGAACCCGATCGAGCGATTCCTTCGCTACTGCTGCTAACTGAAGCCGATCGATGCTGCCTCTGGATGAACAGTGAGCGTTGTGGGGGGAGTGGATGAATAGTTCCCGGTGGGGGTGGATGAACAGGACCTCGTGGTGTTGCCTCTGGATGAACAGTACCCCGATCGATCGAGCCGGTTGGGGCTAGATGAATAGGACCCTGTGGAGGGCAGGATGAATAGGACCACCCCGTGGAGGGCAGGATGAACAGTAGACGGTGGAGGGCAGGATGAACAGTAGCCTATGTAGGGGTGGTTGAACAGGAGCCCATGGAGAGGGCTGGTTGAACAGTAGCCGGTGGACTAGCACGCGGTGGAGGCTGGATGAACAGGAGCCCATGAATGAACAGTCGCAGGTGGAGGCTGGAGGAGGTCGATGGTGGATGAACAATGGCCCGTGGAGGCTGGAGGGGGTCGACGGTGGAGATGAACAGTATCACGTGGAGTCCCGTTTTGCGGTACGACACACCCCTCCCGATGAACAGGACCCCCTTTCTACCGTAGCGCTCCAACACAAGTCTGTTTCCTCCATTTTGCGGTACGCCACACCCCTCCCGATCAACAGGACCCCCGTTTCGACCGTAGGAGGTCCGTTTCCTCCGTTTTGCGACACGCCAGACCCCTCCTGATGAACAAAATCCCGTTTCAAACATGGCTAGTCGAACACAAGGCCGTTTCCTCCGTTCTGCAGTACACCAGGCCTCGTTTCCGTCGACTGTTCCATCCAAGCCCTCCCGATGAACACGACGACGCATTCAGTTCTGACCCAGCCGGTTGGCTCCCCATGAACACGACAACGACGTTGTTTCTCTGTTCCGACCCAGCCATGTACACGATTCCTGGCTGTACGTATGCGTGAGTAGGCATTCGAGACCCTGCCCGTATGTACGTATGTGGCCATATTTTCTTTCTTGCACACTGGCCGATGTACGTACGTGTACATGCTACGTGCACGCCTCTACTACGACACGTGCGCGCCTCTACATCGACCAGTATGTACGTACACATTCGTGACCAGAATGACAATGCTACGTACGCTTCGACCAGGTGGGTCACGACTGTCAGGCACTTCCTTGCATGCGAAGATGTAGCTGGTGGGTCCTAGCAGTCAGTGGGCGAATCATTTTTTTTGCTAGGACGCACTTCCTACCGTGCGAAGATGTAGCTGGTGGGTCCCAGCAGTCAGGGGGAAATGTTTTTTTGCGAAATACGGTGGCCCGTCCGGTCGGTCCCCGCTGTCAGGTGGAGGAATAATTATTTTGCGCGTAATAAGGAGGCACTTCCTTGCTGCGGCCGTGGACCCAGCTGTCAGCCTCTCCACGTACAGTCCACGTCCGATGGAAGCCGTTCCTTGACCACGTTGACCACGCCGCGCCGAGAGCACCAGGGCGATGGATGACGATGAGGCGTAGGAAGGGCACGACGCGGAGCCGGGGAAGACGCGGCAGTGGATGCCCACGCGTAGGGAGTATGAGGGTTCACTGGTTCGCTGCGGTGTGAGGTTGTTGTCGCCGCAGAATAACAGTGGGTGTGGGTAAGTAGAGTGATGGCCTAGCCAGCGGTGGGAGTAGTAGGGGGCGGTGAGGCCTCTGCCACATCGCAGCCGGCCACGGGAGGCAGGAGCACGAGGCACGACCGGAGCTGGTTTGGGCGGCTGGAGCAAGAATACTAGAGGTTGTAGAAGCACTACGGCTGTTGGATGGACATCGTATGGTCAGTGGAGCTAGAATCATGCATATTGACTAAGTTGACAAAGCCCTTCATCCCCGTCAACTTAGTAAGCCCACAAGTCAGCATGCCACTATACTGGGTCCCAGCTAGCAGGGGGAGTATTCATTTTTTGTGCGTAATAAGGAGGCACTTCCTTGTGTGCGAAGATATAGCTGGTGGGTCCAAGTTGTCAGCGACGGTAACATTTTTTGTGAAATACAGAGGCCCTTTCGGTGGGTCCCAGATGTTAGGTGGAGGAATGATTATTTTGCGCGTAATAAGGAGACATTTCCTTGCGTGTGGCCGTGGACCCAGCTGTCAGCCTCTCCACGTACAGTCCACTTCAGATGCATGTCGGTCATTGACCACGTTGACCAGGCCACACCGAGAGCACCAGGGCGGTGGACGACGGCGAGGCCTACGGAGGGAACGACACGGAGGCAGGGAAGACTCGGCAGTTGTTTCCCACACGGAGGGGAGTACGACTGTACAAGGGTTTACTGGTTCGCCTACCGTCACCGGAGAATAATAGCAGGTGTCGGTGAGTAGAGGTATGGCTAGGCCAGCGATGGGAGTATGGTGGGGCGGTGAGGCCTGCGCGGCAGCACAGCCGGCCGCGGGGAGGAGCGAGCAGGCAGTCCCGCCGGCGCTTGTTTGAGCGGCTGGAGCAGGAAGAGCAGACATTGAAGCAGCCCGACGGCCATTGGATGGAAATCCAACAGTCACTGCTTGTGCGTCAACCTTTTTTTAGGAAAGCCTCAAATCTGTGGAAAATAGCATATAGCCCATCTGCCGTTATTTCTAATAATTTCCAGCCCATTTGCTAATTCTTAAGGTTGTTTTGGAGCCCATATTCTTTTTGTTAGCATTACAGCCCATATTGTGGCCACGGTTAAAAAATTATACGAAATTTTGCATATTTCGGTGCGGTGCGAACTGTTTTTAATCCCGAAATTTCGAGTCACATTCAAACTGATTTAAAAAATAAATGTATATCAATATAAAATCCAACAAATTGTCCACGCATAAAGATCAATGCAATTTAAAATCTCGAAATGAAAAAAAGAAATTTGAAACTAATTGCCGGTTTGATGTGTTTTAAAAATGTACAACCCATTTCTCATTACTGATAGGCCATTTTCTCGGCCAGTCGAATGAAGCTCTCCTCGTCTTGAAAGATTTGCAGCCCAACAGGCCTGACAAAGCGACTTACTTGGCAAATCACAAAATACTGGGTTGTGGCCATGGACCCAGCTGTCAGCCTCTCCACATACAGTACTCTTCTGATGGAAGTCGGTCGTTGACCACATTGACCACGTCGCGCCGAGAACTCCAAGGCAGTGGATGACGGCGAGGCCTAGGAAGGGGACGACGCGGAGCCGGGGAAGACGCGGCAGTGGATGCCCATGCGGAGAGGAGTACGAGGGTTCACTGGTTCGGCTGCGGTGTGAGGCTGCCGTCGCCATAGAATAACAGGGGTGTGCGTGAGTGGAGGGATGGCCTGGCCAGCGGTGGGAGTAGTATGGGGGCGGTGAGGCCTCCGCTGCAGCACAGCCGGCCACAGGAGGCAGGAGCAGGCGGCACGACCGGTGCTGCTTTGAGCGACTGGAGCAAGAAGACCAGAGGTTGAAGAAGCACTATGGTCGTTGGATGGACATCGTACGGTCACTGGAGCTAGAATCGTTCATATTGACTAAGTTGATAAAGCCCTCTGTCCCCGTCAACTTAGTAGGCTCACAAGTCAGCCACCCACTATGGTGGGTCCCAGCTAGCAGGGGGGTATTCATTTTTTTTGTGCGTCATAAGGAGGCACTTCCTTGCGTGCGAAGATATAGCAGGTGGGTCCGACCTGTCAGTAGGGGGAACGTTTTTTCTGCGAAATACAGAAGCCCTTCCCGTGGGTCCTAGCTGTCAGGTGGAGGAATCATTATTTTGCGCGTAATAAGGAGGCATTTCCTTGCGTGCAGCCGTGGACCTAGCTGTCAGCTTCTCCATGTATAGTCCACTTCCGATGGATGTCGTTCATTGACCATGTTGACCAGGCCGTGCCGAGAGCACCAGGGCGGTGGACGATGGCGAGGCCTAGGAAGGGAACGACACGGAGGCAGGGAAGACTCGGCAGTTGTTTCCCACGCGAACGGGAGTACGACTGTACGAGGGTTTTCTGGTTCATGTGCCGTCGCCGGAGAATAACAGCAGGTGTGGGTGAGTAGAGGGATGGCTAGTCTAGCGATGGGAGTACGGTGGGGCGGTGAGGCCTGCGCGGTAGCATAGCCGGCCGCGGGAGGAGGGAGCAGGCAGTCCCGCCGATGCTTGTTTGAGCGGCTGGAGCAGGAAAAGCAGAGATTGAAGAAGCACAACGGCCGTTGGATGGAGATCCAACAGTCACTGCTCTCATGTGCATTATTTCAAATAATGTACAACCCATTTGCTAATTCTTAAGAATTTTTTTTGGAGCCCATCTTCTTTTTGTGAGCATTACACCCCATATTGTGGCCACGGTTAAAAAGTATACGAATTTTTTGCATATTTTGATGCGGTCAACTGTTTTTAATCCCGAAATATCGATTCACATTCAAACTATTTTGAAAAATAATTTATATAAATATAAAATCCAAATAATTGTCCATGCATAAAAATCAATGGAATTTAAAATCTTGTAATGAAAAAAATTGAAACTAATTCCCGGTTTGATGTGTTTTAAAAATGTACAGCCCATTTCTGGGCAAACCGAATAAAACTCTCCTCGTTTTGAAAGATTTGCAGCCCAGCAGGGCTGATAAAGCAAGTAGGCCTCATTTGGGTATTTCTTAAAAAATAGAACTGGGCTAGCCATTTTCGGCAAGAAAAAAACACAACTGGGCTCATGATGTGGTAAACATAAATAAAACCCTGGCTAGACAGGCCACAACCCCCGCACAGCCCCGTTGTTACCCTGATCCGTCGCTAAAACTAGTATAAATAACAACTACTTGTTCCTCAAAAAAATGCGCGACCTGCTGGGTCCCTGGTGTCAGCCGCTCGTAGTGTAATTCTCTCGTTTATTGACTATGTTGACAATGGCGTGAGCCCCAGATGTCCAACCATTAGGAGGAACCATATTTTTGGGCTTGTAATATAGAGGCACTTGTTTGCGTACTGCCATGATGCTGGTGGGTCCCTCCTGTCATCCTCTCCACGTACAGTCATCTCCTTGTTCCTCTCGGTTGTTGACGATGTTGACAACGCAAGAGGGCGGCGCACCGCGCATGGCGAGCGAACCAAGACCGCAAGGCGGAGGACGACGACGAGGCCTCGGACGAAGTGAACAGGAGCCGTGGAAAATGCGTCGGTCCAGTCGCAGGCGGAGGGGAGTACGAGGGTTGACTGGTTTGGGTGCGGGTGCGTGCTGGGGCTGACATCGCCGGAGAATAACAGGACGTGTGAGGGAATAGAGGGAGGGACTGGCCAATGTTGGAGGGTACATACGGTAGGGCGGCGGAGGCGCAGCCAGCCATGGGAGGCGGGAGCAGGCGAAGCCGACGGGGTGGTTTGGTTTGGGTGGCTGGAGGAAGAAGAAGACAAGAGATAGAAGATACACGACATATGTTGGATGTCAATCCAACGGCTGGTAGGAAGAATCATTTGTTGACTGGCTAGTAAATCGACACCACCTTGGATAGGCTATTTCCTCGCGGGTCCCAAATGTCAAAATCCAAATCTGTCATGGTCATGCAGCCCTTCTTATGAAAATTTACAGCCCATTTGATGTGCTAGTTGGAAATAAGTTTGTGGGTGCTGGTGGGGGCTAATCACTTGGCTTCTGTAATGCACAGTGAGCTCAAGCAGCCGGCAAGAGTGATGTTATTTCCCTTGGTTGGGATTTGTTAGTTGTTACAATATTTCACTCTAAATTAAATGACTGGCAAGCCATTTGCCTTGCTTCAAAGAAAATATGACAGTCACAGCCGAGTTGAAAAGGGCAAGAACGTCTAACTCTAGCTTACAAACAGTATAAAAGCACGAGGGTTAATTGTTCATCGGGTTTACAAAAAAACCCAGGTTGAAAAGGGCAACAACATCTAACTCCAGCACTGTTTTTGGCAGTCACAGTCAAATGGATCGGTCAGGTCCATAGAATGAACATCCTGGGTCGTAAAATTTACTGGATTATGACCACAATATGTTGTGAATAGAAGCCCGGCGCGTTGAGAAGCTCTTTTGCCCACCTGAAACTCCTCCTTTTGCTCTTCCACATACCCATCCGTCAAAACCATGCTGCTAGTAAACTTAAGCCTGATGGACAATAATAACCTCGCATTCAGCAGGAAGAATGTGACAAATCTAGTGTTTGCACGGTTGGCTACATATCGTTCTAGTGTTATTGTCTTCAATCGAATCTCATGAGAAGTGAGAAAATCCCGATGCTTACGAATCCACCGATTGGTTATAACTTTCTTACCCCGTCATGTTGCCTAAATAGACATGAAGATTGAAAACAGTTAAGGTCTAAAAAAGGAGTGTCGAAAGAGCAACAGCTGAATGGTTAATTCTAGTACACTATATGCGGGCTTCCAATGTGCGTGAAATTATCACCTTTATATACAACTTCTTCAGACATGGAAAGCATTGCAGCAAGCCAATAATCTTGTTCAGATCAAAACTATTCATTTGGATATATAAGATCTTGATAGAATCCAGCACCATTGATAGGCCATCCATGGAGAAACTCTTCATTGAGCATAGAACATAATATTAGTACAAAATGTGTACTCCAAGATGACATATAACTTATGCGCAGAAATTTATACTGCAGCTTATAGTTACAAGTGTAGATGATAATGTAAAGTACCTGAAGAACTATGGAGCCAAACACCATATTGAAATGAGCACAGAGATCATGTATTACACCCAAGGTCTCCAGTTTAGGCGCAGAGAGGACGGTTATTTGCAACGGTGAATAACTAGAATCAATGATCAACCTTTGAAGTGAAGGGGCATCTTGGATGATGAGCTGCCTTCCGTCAAAACAACTTCCAATTCTCACAAGGTTAGGTAACTTTATTTGGAGACAACTGATTCTAACTATGAAAATAAGCACCAAGCACTCCAGGGCAGGGCAACTGGAGTGGATGATGCTGTGCAATGAGGTCTCCGATATACAAACCCTCACAAGTGAAAGTTTCTTCATAAATGGGAGTCGAAGGTTTAGTACCAGATTGTCTGGTAGGTCACACAGCGCAAAGGTGGCGGTGTGGAGAGAGGAGGAAAACCACGAGATGGACATCGGTGCTGAGGGCATAGGTAGATGTCGTTCGGTGTCTGGTAGGTGATTTCCGGGGGAATAGTATGTAACACCCCGGATGTAACTTTCCCAATTTGTACTCCAACTCTTGCCGTTTCCGGCGTTAAGTTATATTTATTTCTCGGGTTCGGGTCTTTGTCTCCGTGTGTTGTTTTTCTTTTTCGTGCATCTCTTATCATGTCATCTCGTGCATTGCATTTGCATACATGTTCATCTCATGCATTCGAGCATTTTCTCCGTTGTCCGTTTTGCATTCTGGCGCTTCGTTCTCCTCCGGTGGCCATTTCTAGCTTTCTTTCGTGTGTGGGGATTAAACATTTCCGGATTGGACCGAGACTTGTCATGCGGCCTTGGTTTACTACCAGTAGACCGCCTGTCAAGTTTCGGGTCATTTGGACTTCGTTTCATACTCCAACGGTTAACCGAGGGACCGAAAAGGCCTCGTGTGTGTTGCAGCCCAACACCCCCCAAATTTGTCCCAAAACCCACCAAACTCTTCTCCATGTCCTAGAGCGTTCGATCACGATCGCGTGGGCGAAAACCGCACCTCATTTGGACTCTCCTAGCTCCACTTATGCCTATTTAAACACCCCCCCATTTCGGATCTCGTCTTCCTCACCGTCCTCCTCCTGAAAAAAAGCAGATCAACCCCGCCACCGACGGACGTGTCCGGATCGGACCGGACAACGTCCGCCGCCGCCTCCCGTCCAGTCCGCGCGCGCCACGTGGGCCGCGCCCACATCGCCGCCGCCGGGCCCGCCTGGCCTGCGCCCGGCCCCCGCGCGCCGCCTCCCGGGCCCGAGCGCCCCGCGCGCCTCTCCGCCTCCAGCACCGCCGCCGGCAGCCCGCCGCCATCGCCGCCGCCACGTGCCGCCGTCGCCGGCCGGCGCCACCGCGCCGGGCCCCGCCGCCTCCACTCCGCGCCGCCGTGGGACGCCGCCCCCGCCGCCGGCGCCGCCGCCCGCCTCCGCCCCGGCTTCTTCTTCTTCAACTCCGGCGCCAAGTCCGGCCAGCTACAGTGCTCCCCGGCGATTCCTCGAACCGCGTGCAGATCGGATCTGGAAATATCTCCTCCTCGGTTGACTTTTCACTCCCGAAACCCTAATTTTTATGCGATGTTTGACTGCTTGTATCTCCGCAACCGTAGCTCCGTTTTGGGCGTATGATATATCAAAATCTTCGTCTCGACATGTACATCATTTCATTCCATTGCATCATTTGCATTTGAGGTCATCTTGTTGCCCAAAATGCTGTTAGAAGGAGGCTTCGTGAGTTAAATTGCAGATCTGTTAGTTCATCATGCACTTTTGTCATTTTTGCCATGTTTAATTCGTGCATGATATGCCTGTGCCCCTTTGGGATGTATTGTTAAGAATTTTATCTTCTTTCCATAGGTGCCACCCATGCATTTTTAGGATGTGTGTGTTGTCTTGTGCAAGCTTGCGAAGAGAGGTACCTGAGATTGCTGATTTCAGGGACTTAGTGATTTTCACTAAGTCTGGGATATTTTAGTTCATGATGCTATATGTCCAGCTTGTTTCCTAGTGATCCGTGCCTCTTTTGAGGATTATCAGTAAGGGAGTTTTGATATTTATGTTATGATCTATCCATCCATGTCTTTGTTTGCATATGTGGAGTGCTCTAGGTTGACTCAATCGAGCTCAACTTTTGCTTCGTTGTTAATCTGGGCAGATCGTCAACTTGTTTGCGACTTTGCCGATGCTACCGTTAGTGTTCCATGCATGCTATGCCTTTGTTCTTGCCATGTGTAGCTAGCATATTGTGTCTTCTTGCTGGTTATATGCTTGCCTTGCTATGACTTGCACCATGGTGAGTGCATCGAGCTCGTTTACATGCCTTCGTGAGTTAAATTTCTGCATGTCTCAGTTTTCACTAAGTCTGAAAACTGATTGTGTTCGAGCTATGTTCGTGAGCTCGGTAGAGTATTTTGTGAACCCTTTTGGCCCCAGGTCACTTTGGGTGTTTTATTAAGCTTGTTGAGTAGCTCCATGCCATGTTCTTACTTGTCATGTTCAGGTTTTGTATCATGTTGTTTTGCTGCTCCGAAGAGGGCTTCGTGATCTGAAATTTCAGGCTAGTGTTAATTTCACTAAGTCAGGAATCTGTTTTGCATATTCATTTTTGCCATGCGTGTTTGAACCTCTTAATGGATGAATTTGCCTATGTCTCAGTGCTAGTGTTTTGTTAACCATCTTGTGTAAATCACTGCCATGTATTTTGTTTTCATGTTTGGTGGCTGTAGCATGTTCATTTCGTTGCATTTAGATGCTTACTTGCTGTAAATCGCAGACCGGTGTCATATCTTAAAACGCTTGCCATTTCCAAACCGTAACTCCGATTCCAATGATCTTTATATCGTTTTCAAGCGATTTCATCCCCTCTATCCAGTGGCACCCTTGGAATTCCAAGTTGAGGCCAGGTTCATGCTTTTCCTGTCATATCTTGCATTTTGCATCCCGCATCGCATCCCGCATAGCATATCATCATTTCATCATATTGCTTGATCTTGCACGTGGTTGATTGTATCCTTGTTGCTTGTTTGTCTTGTTGGGTAGAGCCGGGAGACGAGTTCGCTACCGAGGAGCCCGTTGAGTTTGCTTGTGAGGATCCAGTCAACTCTGACAAATGTGCAGGCAAGATGATCATACCCTCGAAATCACTACTATCTTTGCTATGCTAGTTTGCTCGCTCTTTTGCTTTGCCAATGCTACGATGCCTACCTTTTGCTTGTCAACCTCCCAATTGCCATGTTGACCCTCTAACCCACCTTGTCCTAGCAAACCTTTGATTGGCTATGTTACCGCTTCGCTCAGCCCCTTCTTATAGCGTTGCTAGTTGCAGGTGAAGATTGGAGCCGTTCCTTGTTGGAACATTTATTTACTTGTTGGGATATCACTATATTGCTATGTCATCTTAACGCATCTATATACTTGGTAAAGGGTGGAAGGCTCGGCCTCTCACCTAGTGTTTTGTTCCACTCTTGCCGCCCTAGTTTCCGTCATATCCGTGTTATGTTCCCAGATTTTGCGTTCCTTACGCGGTTGGGTTATATTGGGAACCCCTTGATATTTCGCCTTGATTAAAGCATTTCCAGCAATGCCCAACCTTGGTTTTACCATTTGCCACCTAGCCTTTTCTTTCCCTTGGGTTCTGCAGACTCAAGGGTCATCTTTTTTTAACCCCCCGGGCCAGTGCTTCTCTGAGTGTTGGTCCACCTGTCAGCTACCGGTGGCCACCAGGGGCAACTCTGGGTTGGCCTACCCGTACCTAAGACAATCTGAGTGTGCCCTGAGAAAGAGATATGTGCAGCTCCTATCGGGATTTGTCGGCACATTCGGGCGGTGTTGCTGGTCTTGTTTTAACCTGTCGAACTGTCTTGTTGTACCGGGTTACCGAGTCTGATCGGTGTGTCTCGGGTGGAGGTCTATTCCTTCGTTGACCGTGAGAGCTTGTCATGGGCTAAGTTGGGACCCCCCTGCAGGGAATTGAACTTTCGAAAGCCGTGCCCGCGGTTATGGGCAGATGGAAATTTGTTAATGTCCGGTTGTAGATAACTTGAACCGTAATTAATTAAAATGAATCAACTGAGTGTGTTGCCGTGATGGCCTCTTCTCGGCGAAGTCCGGGAAGTGGACACGGTGTTGGAGTAATGCTTGCGCAGGTTGTTCCTTCTAGTTTCTCGCTCGCGCTTTGCCTCCTCTTCTCGCTCTCCTTTGCGAATAAGTTAGCCACCATATATGCTAGTCTCTTGCTGCAGCTCCACATATATTTGCCTTATCCTGTCCTATAAGCTTAAATAGTCTTGATCGCGTGGGTGTGAGATTGCTGAGTCCCTGTGGCTCACCGATACTACAACTCCAGATGCAGGTCCAGGTGATTCCGCTCTGGTTGACGATTACGAGCTCAAGTGGGAGTTCGACGAGGACTCTCAGGGATACTACGTGTCTTTTCCGGATGATCAGTAGTGGTGCCTAGTTGGGGTTATCGATTCAGGGCCTTGTCGCATGTTGGGGGTCTTTTCTATTTTGGCACCGTAGTCGGGCCATGGGTGATTTGTATGATGGATGTTATTTATGTACTCTGATGTGACGTGGCGAGTGTAAGCCAACTATGTACCTCCCCTTTATATTATTTATGTACATGGGATGTGTGATGATTTCCTGACTTGCGACATTGCTTTCAATGCGGTTATGCCTCTAAGTCGTGCCTCGACACGTGGGAGATATAGCCGCATCGAGGGCGTTATATAGTAGAACTCAAGCAGCTGTAGTTCTGTGAATTCAGGGGATTTCAGCCAGGCGTCTACTGTGCAGGGCATGGTATGCTTGCTCAGGTAGCATGACGAGATGCAGAGGCTTTGAACGGAGCCCTGGTGGGAGGAGATGATGGCTCTGGGGATTTCAAAATCATTGAAGAGAGATAGCTGACGACAGTCGAGATTAAGGGGCACGGGGCGCCATAGAGGGCGCCACCGAGTTGAGAGGACTTGGGTGCGGCAGCAATCCTTGGTGGGGAGAAGCAAGATGATCTCCCCAAGGACGGCATCCGGGAGATCGCTGATGCAGTCCACCCGAGATTCTACGGGTTCCTGGGATCCGGTGGGGGCGAGGTCGCCGCTTCTCCCCGCGCTGCCGGGTGCGGGATCTACAATAGGCATCGCCGCTAGCGAGAGCCTCATCTTCTTGGCGCTGGGGGTCAACCGACTCTATTTTCCTCGAGGGCGTCGCGTCGCACTCACGGATTTGAGCAGAGTAAGGAATGACGAGCCTAGTTGTAGTGCGAGTGAAGAAGAAGGGGAGCTGGGGTTTTTCTGTAGTAGGGAGGAAGAAGGGGAGCTGGGTTTTTTTGTAGGAGTGAGGTGAGGAATTTGGGGGTACGAGTGGAGCGAGCTGACGTGAGGTGGGTGGGAGTGAGGAGGAAGAAGATCAACCAGGTTTTTTTGGGGGGCGGTGTGTTGGGTGTGGGTAGCGCCTCTCATTCAGTAAATATATGGACTTTTGAATTGATTTTAATATTTACTAGGGTGGATGGGCTGTTTTGTCTTGGGCCCAGAGAAACAATTACTGCTAGTACAGTGGAGACACTCTACAGCTACCCAGAAAAACAATTACTACTAGTACAGTGGATACAATACCGCTTCTGGCTCCTCCTAGGTCATCGCAACGTCTCCCTCTACTGAATGTCCTTATACTTTTGTTCACCAACATGTAGCCATGCAGCGCGTGGGCCCAAATGCCATCCACTAAATTAGAAGGCAGTATGGAGGCGGAGAGTCACCCCGGTCATAGCGCGGCAATAACGAGCCATCGTATCACAAAACCCCACCTCCCTGCAGTTTAAGTTTGACGGACGAAGCAACCATCATTTCACTCTTTGCTGAATCCCCTTCTCCCTCACCGTCTTCAAGAAAGGCAACACTCGCATCTGCCACTGTTCTTCTCTCCCAATGAAGGGAAGGTAAGCGGATCCGTGATGTTGGTATATTTTCGTTCAGAGAAAAAAAAGAACTTTTGCAAAGCAGTAACCGATCCTCACTCTCTTTTTTGTTTCATTGTCATTGAAATTGTGTTTTCCATTCAGTGGTCTCCTAGTATTTGTTAGTTTCATGATGGACCAAGGAGAACCAGGCAAAGATCTGTCGATATTGGAGAAAACGCGGGAGGCTGATCCCCACGAGATAGAGAGCTCCTAGAAGATGGAGGCAGCCACCGAGCCAACCCCAGATACGCTCACGGCCACTACTGAGATGGTCAACGCCCAGTTTGAGGTTACAACCCTTGTGGCACTGCAGGAGCAGTTTTCCCCCTTCGAGGATGTGTCCCCCCCCCCGCTGAGCTGCCTAAGGTGATTTTCTTCTTTGCCGATCTCGATTGTGGCTTTTCATCTAAGTATGTGGTGATAAATAATGCAAAATTTTATTAGCTTCGATGCCATGCTATACATGGTGGTTTAAATAACTTGTGTTTCTTATACTGGAAAGTAATTCAGAATTTGTTTATGTTTCAATTAGAGCCCTGATGCAGACAAGGATTGTGTGGTTGTACATGTCACTCGCTATGAGGCGGATGACCTGAATATACACACAGGGAAAACAAAGTTTTTAGGCTGTTGGATCCTGGAAGCCATTTGCGCTTATACCAATGAAGAGTTGTATTCCAGCCCCACTGTTGTCAAGCGTGTTGTCCAGGGTGTACTGAAGCACAAGAAGTTCAAAACTACTCCTTCGTTTGTGAGGCATACTGTTTTTGTCAAGCTTACGCAGGAAGATGACGTGGCATGCCTCCACAAACAAGTTTATGAGTGGCAAGGCCACAAGGTTTTCTTCATGAAGGTTCACAGGATTGAGCTGCTGCCGGACGTCCTCGATGATGTTCATGACAAGGTCCGTCTTGTGTCCAGCCCAAATTAGATCGAGGCATGAAATACTTGCCCCAGCTAGTGTTTAATAGTAGTTTGGATTCTGTCTAATTATCCGAACCTTGCGTGTTATCGAGCCCTCTGGGGCTAGTACACTGTATGAATCCGTCTATGGGAACTGCTGCTACTTTTGTGTGCCCGTGAATCATCGTAATTGTTGCCGAAACAGATGCGTCCTCACTAGTTTTATGATACGAGCAGTGTGTGTTCTGATGAAATAGAGTACTCGTTTGAGAACTATGTGCCGACGTATACATAAGTACTTGTAAACACTGTTGGTGCTACCCCACTTGTAAGCAATTGTGCAAAACACGGCACATTGGCTCAGCTCGCTTCAACACTAGGCTATCGACCAGCTAACAATCAACAATCTGTTGTCTGACATATAAGCAACCATGTATCTTGTTACAGTGGTTCATGCAGTTAACTGAGGCCACAATGTAAATTCCAAGCGTTCACACGCTAGTCCAGCGTTCATGTGGAACACTCACATTAAACTCGTCATCATAAAAAACTTGAAAAGCATAAGTTAAGCAATTTTATACATCTCAATGATTCATAGAACATAACAAACATATACTAGTTCATAGCAAAAGACAAAGTTGTCAGAAGGTTTACAAATCAGGAAAAAAACAAGCAAGGCTTCTCTGAGCAAAGGGCCTCTCGGCAGGCTTAAATTTCCTGGAGTTCACTCTGGTTTTTTCTTGTTGCCACCATCCAGGGTTAGGTTCTCTCATTCCAGAATAACCAATTATAATTGTGTTCTGAGCTGGAATGCTGAACTGAACCATGTAGTGTACTGACGAGCTGAAATTCTTGTGCATTCCACTAAATTTAAGCACCGCTATTTGCAAAAATAAGCAGACCACAATGCCTCTTGTCCGTGCACCTATCCAAAAAACCGTCATGCAGCCGTGCCAGCTAGTCCTCGATCCATGGATGAACTGGTAGAAAGTGCATTCCGGACTAGGATGCAGTTGTTTTCGCTTGTCCCTGCACTGAATTAGGAAGTAAAACGTACGAATCAACTTCTTTTATATTGAGTTGGTCATTCTACCTAGTAACTACCAATGTAGGAATACCCAGAAGACGAGTGGTTAGACGACGGCAACGAGGGATAGCCATCTCATTTTGCGCAGTTCTACTAAAACCGAGGTGTGTGCTTTTGATTGTGTGGATAGAAACGATACGAAGACAGACATCCCGAAATGATATGGAGACAGACATTCCTGTTTGCGCAAATACGAAATACGGTTATTTAAACAGTGACAGATATTTGCAGTGGCGTATGATTAACAGCAGCATTTATTGTGTTATAATTGGCACTAGATTGACAGTATGAAAGTGTCCTTACGTAAGTAGCATCACATCACATCAACACTACCACTAGATTAACATCCAGAACAATAGCATTAGTATTACTGTCATGAGAGCAGCACATGGTCAGTAAATGTGCAATCAAATTTGTGTAGTTCCACTGGGATGAAGCAATGTTAGCGGTGTGAGATTTAAGTGGTGAGGCAGATGTGGTTGCCGAGAGCGGCAAACACTCAGGCAGCATGTCTGCAATTTTTCCCATTTTTTTTCTCCTCGGCGACATTTTCCTATGTGAGCACAGGAAATCTAGACCTGCTCATTCTCATTTGCGTTGTCCCCCAACACCCGTCACTTTCTTTCCTTTTTCAACCAAGAGATAGGTCCGCTTCCCCCCACCCTTCACCATCCACCATGCTTTCTTCATCTTTTCAACCAAGAGACCGGTTGGGTAGCCAGTATCTACTACTTTCCCTCATTTCCTCTTGGAACCAAGTCCTAGATTCATACTACAGCTTTCCCACTTTCTTCCCTGTTTGAACCAACTCTTAGAGTCAACTGTATGAACTAGCTTTACCTCTGATAATAGTAAAAGTCTAGGTGGCTTTGGAACAGCGGACGAAAGTAGAAAAAATCCACATGAAGCCAAGTGGGGAGCTGGGGCAGTAGAGCAAGGCAAGTTTCGAAGGAATATATACCTGAGGGTCGTCGGCATGTGGCAAAGACGGCGTCGGGAGGCCGCATCTTGGCCACAATACCGCAGGGAGGAAGAAGGGGTCGGAGGCCCTCCGGAGCCAGCGCTCTCTCGGAGAGAACGACATGGCCACCGATCGGGACGCGCGGGCAGCCGTTGGTCTCCTCGCTCGCCGCTGCCGACAGCGTGAACGATGCACCTACACCCCTGCCCCGGTTGAGGTTGTCTGGCCGGATTTGTGACCAGCCATGAGCTGAGAGAGAGTGTGGCCACCTATGTCTTGCTTAGATCTGGAGAGCATGAGAGAGTGAACGAGAAGAACCCTAGTAAAGCAAGTGCTAAGGCTCCTGCTTATATATATAGTGGAGTGATTTTATTGTACCAGCTTCAAAAAAATGCGCTCCTACGTGTACCTGCGAGTGGGTGTGAGAGAAATAGTGCGTGTGTGCACCGCTTCTCTTTGTGAGAGTACAATATACTATGCCCAAAGAACGTCCGCGACAAGAGTAATAGTATAAGTGTGTAACGTGTGAGCTAAAATAAAATGTGCGTGACGTCTTTTGTTTTTTAGAAGTTCTGAGGGTAGGGTGTGAAGAGCACATATGTGTGTGACGTCTACCTGCAGGTAGACAGTGGGTGTGAGAGGACTCAGGAGGGTGCGTGTGCGTGAGAGAGAGGGGGGCACGTATCAATGCAATGCATGTGTCCGTAAATCATTATCCGACAAACGTTCGCCACAAGCCTTTTCCTGATGAAAGCCGTAAGAACCGTTAGATCCGCATCCGACAGTGTCAGTTTTGCCATGTCATTTAACAGAATAGCCACTCCTCCTACACACATATATTCCACGTGAGTGTTAGCAACTGCTGTATGCTCCCTCCGTTCCAAAATGCAGTGCATATAGCTTTATTGAAAATTCGAACCTCGCAAACTTTTACCGAGTTTTTGTGTACCAAATTGCACATGTAGAATACCCTGTATATATCATTTCATTCATCTTCGAGAGGTAACTATAAATATGGGGGAGGAGTTTACAAAGAAAGACCATCGTATCACCCGCAGCAATTTCAACCATCCTTTGGTGTGGAGGAATATCATAGGAACTCTATATGATATGATTTTTATAGGATTTTTTCCTTTAGAGCCAATTGGTTCATGGGAATAGATTCATATACTCCACATTTCAAAGGAAATAAACATGATATCATTTATGTAGCTTTAGAGCCACTTGGTTCATATGAATGGATTCCTATACTCCCATAATTTCAAAGGAAAATAAACATTAGCATATATTCAATAGAAAAGTTCCTATGATATGAACCAAATTACATCTCTTTTCTAATCCCTCCTCATAGGAATTGAGATACATGTCATCTCTAGATTCAATAGAAAAGTTTCTATGATGTCAACCAAATGACATCTCTTTTCCAATCCCTACTCATAGGAATTAAGATACTCCATGTCATCTCTTTCCCTACAACTTCCATGTATATATCTTCTATTCCTAATTAGCTAGTACAAGCCACTATTAGCTTTTTTCCAAGATATGCAACTATGGCACAAGAACTATATAGTGTGCGAATAACTTGAAAGATGGTCGCTGGATGAAGCTAATCCGATAGTGCAGAGATGGCAAATCCGAGCACCACTGGCCGTTGGATATCATCAACATTCCACGAGATCTGCCACATGTACCATTTAGAAGACTCCATGGTTGACCTTAAGCATAATGCACAAACCTCGAAACACAAGCACTTCTCCTTTGTTCTAGAATCTTCCGTGTCATAATTGATTTTTTTTCTAAATGAATTGCCATTATTTGTTTTTACTTTATGCTTTACAATGCACAACCCCATGAATCTTAACATTTTTATAAAACTAATTGATTTTGAATGAGATGAACTATAAGAACTAAACGAATATCTACATCATGCATATATGACTCGAAGCTTTACATGCTATAGTGTGTATTTATTCATAATTTGGTTTTGAAATCTCATGCGTTCAATGCATGTGTACCTTACTAGTTTTGAGTAGAGTAGCAAATTTCATGCGGCCTCGGGTATATAAAATGCGGGGCCCATGCATCATTGCCTTTCGGTCGAACCTATGTCCATAATTTTTTGTACGTACTATATCTCCACTCGTCCCCGAACCTAAAATGCTACCTCGTTCCCCTAAAACCAAGCGGCCCACACATATTTAAGGCGTCAACTCGAACTCAATCCCTCTCCTGTTTACTACGACGTGGCCCCGCACGCCCTAGTAGTACTCCTACAAACCCTACCGTCGCACGCATCATCGGTTTCTTCAAGAGGACGAGGGAGAAGCCGATTTGTAGTGGAGGCTCTTTCAAAAAAATGATCTTTAGTGGAGACCCCTACCCTAGGGTGCCCTAGGTAGCTGCCGCACGCATCATTGGTTTTCTCTTTTCTTTATGCTCTTGCGCCCTAGAGTGAAATGATGGTTGCTTCGTCCATCCAGCATAATGCGGGAAAGGTGGGGCTTTGTGATTTGACCCCTCATCGCTCTTTTTCTACTACTGCGGCGCTATGACCGGGGTGCCTCCAATTCCAACCGCTGCTCTGAACTATAATTTGGTGCATCGCACGTGGAACAAGACGGTGGAGGAGCCACATGTTGGCCAAAGGGGTCCTGTTAAGTGTGTCGCCATTTCGTGTGTGGGCTGACCCTGCTTGAGTCGCTACGCCAACACGACAGGTGCAGCCTACCACTTGGTTTTGCTCCTTGGTGAATCCCGACTATATTGATCTAAAAAGATACGTACTGAACTACCCCCTCCATCTCGTTTTTTAGACGTCTGGGTTTATAGGGCGTGCACGTAGTTCTAGGTCATCCATTTGACTAACTAAATCTGAGTTACTATGTCACAAAAAGTATATCATTGGATTATTAAGCGGATGTAGTTTCTAAACATATACTGTTCATCACATATATAGCCAGTTAAATTCTCAACCTAGAACGACGTGCATGCCATGTAAACCGATACGGAGGAAGTATAGTAGTAAAAATGAGGTGATTTTACCGAGCGATCGGCGGGGGAGCATGGCCTGTCATGCGGTCCCACGTGTCATGATGTACCAAGGCGATGCGCGTGTCCCTCTTGAGGCAGAAGCAATACTACATGGTTTGAGATGATGGCGAACCGAAGTGTGAACTAATGGTTGCTTCGTCCATCTGGGAAGGTGCATCATTGTGATTTGACGTCTCATTGCTCATTACTACTACTACTACTGGGGCGGTACGATTGGGGTGCGTCCCCCTGCTGTTCTGCACTGTTATTTGGTGCTTGACACGTCGACCCGGTTGCTATATGTCCCACATGTCGGCGACAGGAAGTACAGAGTTCATGAAAGCGAGCGTCGATGGAGGAGTACAAGACACGGCTTGGGTTTTTGCTGCTTCACGCGATCCATCTATACAAACCCGGACTAAAAAAGGCGAGGGCGGGTCTTTTCCCGCGCGGCAGGCAGGGGAGTTTGGCATAGTCTGTTCGAGGCAAGGAGGCAGGAAGGGAAAGAAGCAAATAAAGGTTGAGCGACTTAGTTTTGGGAAAATCTGATTTTACGGAGTACGTACCCACTAGGGTTTATAGGGCTCATCTACAAAACATTCGTTTTTCCGTTTTATAAGTCTCAATTCTACTACTAGTAGTAGTACCATCACATGTTGGATTTCGAGGTGCATTAGATCACCTGATGCAAGCAGTGTCAAGAGAAAACTCACCAATGCATGTAGAAGTTCATGGAAACTTAGTGGTCATTCATGCATTCGTTCTAATTAATGCCTCGGTAAACATAACTTCTTGAGAAAAACGAGCGTACTAATTACTTGTGCAAACTAGGAGTACAAAATTAATTCGACCACTCACCGTCTACCTTGGTTGGAGAGATTTTGAAATTGAGCCATAAACTGGAAAGGAGGGAGTAGTAACTTTTGTCTCGATTACTATTTGTGGCCTTGTATAGATGCAAAATGTATTTTTTTATAGTGGCCTTGTATAAGAGGGTGCTTGGATCCAAGGGACTTATTTAGTCCGACTAAAAATAGTCTCTTTAAGAGGCTAAAGTTCCAAGCACCCCTGACTAAAGAGGGGCTAAAACTAGTCTTGAGACTAATTTTTTTTAGTCAGGGGTACCCCTACTAAAATGTGGATTAGTCCTCTTTATCCTCATTTAACTCCTCTCCTTTAACACAGGCGAGTTCTGGATTGGAGGCTTTGGAGGATAATAAATGCTCATTAACTTGATTTTAGTCTCTTTAGTATTTGGATCCAAGCATGGGTGAGGCTAGCAATTTTTAGTCCCACTACTTTTAGTCATGAGACTAAAATGTAGCCAAGCACCCTCTAAGTAAATGGAGGGAGTACTAAAGGACATATATATTCCAAACAGTATGATAATCTCTCTAACCAAGGTAGGGATGAGGAGTAGACGGAGGGAGTACTACTTCCTCCGTCTTGGTGTGTAAGTCATCTTATACATTGTGCATCGCGACCAAGGCGGAGAGGAAAAAAAGAAAACTTAATGTCTTTTTGCTAATTAATAGCATTGCATGCAATGAACTAACCACTGCATGTTATGTTTGGTAGTCTCAAGTCATTGAAAGCATGCACGGCCCACATATATTATTGGTTGATATGCCACAAAACAAGAAACGAGGAGGGAGTTAATGTACGGTGCCTAAGTGTTTTGGGATTATTTGGTTTTTGTAAGGTGACTTACACACCTAGACGGAGGGAGTAGTAAAATTTTCTCCTCATCCTGCGAGCCACCGCGCGCGTGGGCGAGGGAGCGGGCGTAAGGCGTAGTAAGCAAGCTTCACCTCATCCTGCGAGCCACCGCGCCCGTGGGCGGGGGAGACGGCGTACTAAGCAAGATTCTCCTCATTCTGCGAGTTGATGGGACACATCAAAAGTACTCTAGTGTATAGAGCCTTGCCTCTAAGGTAGGCCCCACATGGTTTGCCTCTTTTTTAACATAACGCGTCAAGTCGCAATTTGTTTGTTCACCCGTGGTAGACGATCCTCCCTCCATCTAGTGGACAACCAGTACACGTGTCAAGTTACCACGTGGGCTGCCTTTTCATACAGAAATGAGCTCCACCGTGTACCTGCGCGGGTGTGGTTGGGAAAGAGACGGGAGTACGTGCGCCGTGCGTGCACCTCTTCTCTTCGTGCATGCCCCCCACCTACATGAGTGTGTGTGAGAGGGACTATAGAGATACAAACCGACATAATGCGCCGTCCATCCCCATGCCTCCGCCCAGTCCGACCACCAGTCACCACCATGGCCCACTCCTCCTCACCTTATCTCTCATCTTTCTCCCGCCATTTTTATATATAAGGCCACTGTCAAAATTACAACTTGCAGATATACAAGGCCACTAACACTAATCAATGCAATATTAATGGTGTTTGCCTCGTAGTACTACTAGCAAAGGAGGACATTAATTATCCCTTGCATGCATGAGGGAGTGTGAGCATTGGCTTGATGTGCATGAAAGAGAAGAATACACATTAATTTACACGGCAAATAAGGAAACAAGGTGGCTCGCAACCTTGAGTTAGAAGACATTAATTTTTGCCTTGGTACCTGTAATATGGGTTTGTGGCCTTGTATACAAAAATGGAGTCCGATAAAATTCTCGAGATACCATTTATCCGGTAAAAATCTCGAGCAATCATTAGTTTTTACAAAATGGGATTACTCCTGCATGGGTCAATCACAACAGGTGTTTTGTAAAAAAATGCATCTTGATGTTCCGTGCAATGCACGGGCATCTTGCTAGTCCATGAAAACAACACATGGCAAAATTCAACGGCGAAGAGGAATTTGAATCTGTTGGGAGGGGCTGTTTGGATCTTGCCTGGGGTAGCCAAAATATTGGTGACCCTTTTGTCCACCCGTGCCTTTTCCACCGATGAACGAGGAATGGCTCGGGTTCTCATGCATCCTCCAGCGCGCACGTTGGAGATGAGCTCACACGAGCTGTGTTCTTTTTGTCCCACCACGCCGCCCGAGCCGCCCGCAGACCGACTGGCGACCCGCAAATTACGCCATCCAACCATAGCCGCACACATTATGACAGCAAGTCAACCAACCGGACGAAATTCATGCAAAAGCGGCCATATTTCATATAAACAACGACAGAAATCACATAATATACCGGATTTTCATACAAACATGACGGATTTCATTACATTCAAATGAACTACGCGGTGCTAGTTCTAGACAGCACAGGTATATAATACCTAGCCTAAATGGTCGCCCGCCGATCGATTTGTGTTCCTCATGTCCGGCAGCACGATCACTGGACTGCTGGGAGCCCCGGAGGTATATGCGGGGTCGACGAAGGTCCTCGCAAGAAAAGGATCCGGCAAGACACCAGCTGTGTACGCCGGCATCGCCTCCGTGGTGGCCTTCATGGGACCCAAGCGGCGGCGGCCTCCCGTGTTCTACTTCTCCTCGATGATGGCGGAGGACGCAGAGGCGCTCGCCACCGACACGTCGCTCTCCACGCACCCGACTTCTGTCGCTGCTTGCATGGCGCGACCGCCGGCATGGGAGTCTCGGCCACAAAAACAGGAGACGCGGTACGAGGCGGCGGCGTGGACGGAAGCAACGACATCCATGTGCCGCTCCTCGTCGAGCTGGCCTGGAGCGACGAGTTTCTGAATCGCGCGCTGGCTTGGGGCGGCAACTGACTCCGTCGGGCGAGGGGAGGTAGGTGGATCAGCAAGCTGCATAGCTCGTATTCGGCGGGCTTGGCGGGCCACCCAGCCGGCTTGGATGCGGAATAACTACTCTTCGTAAGCCATTGTAAGAGTGGACAAAATGGTGAAGGAGGAGATAGGGGAGCGGCAGAGGAGTGCAATTCTTGGCTGGCATTTGGCCTCGTTTAAATAGGAGATTAAATAGACGGCGGACGGGAGGAGCTCGGCCGGCGTTGCGTTTAATGTCGGCCCGGTCATGAATGGACTTGTGTCCAGAGTGGGTTTCTCGGCTTCCACACGGGCGGGTTTCATGGAGGCGTTTGAATGCGGCAAGGTGGCGTGTTCAGCCGGGCGTGCAGCGAGTGCCGCCCTCGACTCTGACATAGGACAGTGCGCCGTTCTTCCACTGACGTGTGGGCTCTTTGGGTACATGGCCTGCATGTCAGTGACCCAATGCAGGCAGTGCACAGCAGAGGAACCTTTGGTGGGCCAGGGCGGTCAGAAGCGAGCATTTCATAAACCGATGATTGTTCATTGAGTGTGATGTCATCCTTTTCATGTAGATAAGCCTACTATGTTGATAGCCCGTTCGACACGTTGTGATTCATAAAGACCGCTACAAACATCAATGTTCTGCTTATCATAGATAAGATTGATTAATATCCGTAACAATCCATGTCCTTAACAAAGGGTGCATGCATGTATAGGTTGAGCGTGTGTCTTGCATCGTGTGTTGTGTGCATGAAGGCGTGCGAGTGTTGCGTGTGTGCGAGGGTATGTTTCAGTGTTGCATGCATGTGTGCGTACGTGCGTGTGTTCATGAGTGCATGTGTACACGTCAGTGTTGCACGCCTGCATGTGTGTGTGTGTTCGTTATGTGTACATGTCAGTGTTGCACGCATGCATGCATGCGTGTCTTGCGTGCGTGCATGTGTACGTGCGGGGTGAGGCTACACGTCAGTCGACTAGCTTTTTCATCTCTAGTCATTAGATTTTCCAGCTGTTGGATACGAAATCAAGGGCCTGCAGTTTATCATCAAACTCCACACCCCTGAGCCGCCAGCCACCACCGGCCGAACCGCCGGCCCCCGCCGCCCGCGGCCGGCCCGCGCCGCCCCGCCGCCCCGAAACCACTCCTCACCGCTGGTCCGCTGCCGCACCGGCCATCCCTCTTGGCCTCCCCCCCGCGTCGAGCTTTTTCTTCGGCAATCCCCACCCCAGCGCCCAATCAACGCCCCCCCACCGTCGGCGACTGCCAACCAGAGGTCTCACGACTTTGAGTACCCACCGACCACTAATTTATTACCATTTCTGTCCTTCATATACGCGCTGACGGGTGGGCCCTATGGTAATGTGCACTGCTGAATGTGGACCGTTTGACTGGTCAATTGATCATGTCATCAAGAAATTACGAAGTTGTATGGTGAGCCAGTGACCGTATGATCACCCTAAAATGTATTTTAATAACACAGTACAGACTCAAACTACCATTTCTTTCTTTCATATACGGGCTGACAGGTGGGCCCCACGGTTACGCGCCCCGATGGTGCAACACTAGTTGCGCCACGTGGAACATTTGACTGGTCAATTGATTGTGTCATCAACAAAATACGGAGTTGTATGGGTGAGCCAGTGACCATATAATCATGACATGTATTTTTTAACACGGTACAGACACAAGGGCTCATATATACGCGCAAGCACTCACCGCTATAAGCGCAGACACGCAGACCGTACCCCTATGAGCACCTTCGAGAGAGTGGGCCAGCATATGATCCTGAGAATTTACAAAGTCACCATAGGTGCCTCGCAGTCGAGTGGAACGTCTCCTCCCACTGAACGCACATCGCCGAGAAATACTGAAATTAACCCAGGATAAATGCGAGCACCGGGACTTTAACCTTGGTGGGCTCGAGAAACCACTGTCCTCCTAACCATCCAACCACATATTGGTTAGCACGAAAAAATGTATGTGGTGACCGTGATGAGCTTATTCTGAAGTCCAGTGACCATATCATGCTTTCGCTTCAAATACAATGACCGTAAGTGTCGTCAACAAAATACGGAGCACGCATCAAATGCAAAGTCCGTCAGTGCCATCAAGAAAATACGGAGACATATCGTGAGCTAGATACCGTATGATCACCACGAGAATGTATACGGTGACGGTAATGAGCATATTCTGAACTCCAGTGAACTTATAGTGCTTTAGCTTGAAATATAGTGATCGTCATGCGTGAATGTGTCGTGGGCATGCATACTTTTAGAGGGCCGAGAGATAGTCGTGTGCGTACGTGAAAGTGGTGTAGAAAGAGGGGATGTCCGGTGGAGACAAGGAGAGATATGCCCTTTGTTTCTCTTTCCTGTGACTAATATTTTAGGAGAATATATAAACATTCACAATGCAGAACAAATATTTTTGGATGCACCATGCAATTAACTTTCATGTATAACATTGTACTATTGTATATGCTTATTTTCTTAGTGGCCGATTGCGTGTGTGGTGTGGTGGGCACATCATTTCTAGTTGTGGTGGGTCAACATGAGGACTCATGGGTTGGTTCCATCCAGCGCCACATAGGTTGGATCGAGACGCATTATACGAAGACCCATGTGGAGGACTCGGCGTACAACATGAAGCTAGCTACCAGAGTCGCGGAGGACTCTATCCCCACTGGTGATAAGCCGACTATATATGATTTGTAACCCTAGGCCTCGAGTATGTTATAGAAGCTTGGGGGCTAGTTCGTCGATAGTATACACACACGCACAATGCCTGGTATTCACGTGTACTTTGTACACACCCCTATCACTAATATACAGTACCAGGAGTAGGATTTTTCCTCAACTGCAAGGGTCCGAACTAGGGTAAAACTTTGCCTTGTCTTACCATCCATCCTAACAGTCAGGGATATCCTACCGAATGATATGATGGAATCATATCTGCCAACTACTAAGAGAGAGGTGTGTCTGGGGGGGGGCAATGTGTGCGAGAGAGGCCTAAAGATAATGTGTGTGCAGGAGACACGTAGGCACATATATGTGCGTATAGAGGGCTAGTAGCGACCGTGCGTGTGTATATATGCATGTGAGAGAAATAGTGTTTTCCAACTGAGATTAGTGAAAAGAGTGGTACATAGTAGTCAGAAAGAGAGAGAGGTACAGAGAGAGCATGTGCATGAGACTCCCCGACACCCCGAGAGAGATTGTGAGCATGTGTGAGAGAGAAATGCTGATGCATATAAAGTGTGTGCACTTATGTGGTAGATAGAGAGATATATAGTGCATTTGTGAGAACGGGCCGAGGCATAGTGCATCTACGTGTAAAAGGCGGTTCTACGCATTAAATTAAAATATAAATGGCATTATTATTTTTGGATGAGATCATGAATTTTGCAAATTGCGTATGGACGAAAATCGGTCTATCAGACACCCATACTCCATTGAATTCTAGCATGTGCATGTGTTTATTTCATATTATCAATCCATAGAGTGAGAGCGGTTTGAAATACAGGCAATGGATGCTTTTGCAATTCATATATAAACATTAATTAGTGCACTCCATGTTGTTAGTGTGAAGCACTTTATACATTTGTCACTTGCATGGATACATTCCAAATTGCTAGCTACGAAATAGAATACATGTCGAATTCAACATAAAGGGGGTTTCAAAGATTCAAATTCATAGGAAGTGCATTCATCTATTTGAACCCGAGATAATGGCATTTGTAAACCAGATGTAAAAGGGGGCATCAATCTTTGTTGTGCATTTGAACATGCTATATATATTCATACGCATGTCTAACTTTTTTTGCAACCAAGGAGATTATATCTGGAACCATGCATGAACTGAGGTAAGTTGCATATTTTTTAATATATACTCGTGTACAATGTATATTCAAATATACCACCTCCATTCCAAAATAATCGTAGCTTTAGGATTTTCAAGAGTAAAGATTTGTGAAGTTTGACAAATCCTGAATGTTCAATTCAAGAGAACCGAAAATGTTAATCCTTCTGTTCCCAAATATTGAACGAAGCGCCAAATAGGCCTCTGGTCACCCGAAACCGCGCGAGACTAATGTTTGGTGGTAGGAAATTACTGTCCTGACTCTGGCCCGTGTAGCCTATCGGCCCGATGTCCATCGGGGTAGGTTTGTAACTTCACCAAGACACCAGTATCAACCGCCTCCGAGAAGCATTCATACGCCGTGGGCGCCTAAACACCCATGCGCTCGGCCGATGTCAGGACCCCGATTCCAAGTCACATCCATCTAGCTGGTAACACCTCATATCACTTTGCGGCCTCACGCACGGTATACCCATGGGTGTTGCCTTACCATGGCCCGGGACTGTTTGTGCCTTTTGGCTCACGTATATAATAGTGTCGCTAGCATCCATATGACAGAGAACCCAGGCCGACATGGCTAGTCGTGAACCCAAAGCGGCACTAACCTATGGGGACAGGCATACATGATTCACATCGATCATGTCGATCAGCAGCATGTGAATCCGGGCTGTAGCACTGGGATAACAGGACTTCGGGGAACCCGGGCTGTAGCAGGCTAGGCAGGACTCCAGATATCACCGCGTGACATTTCCCCGAAGGGACAGACACAGGAACAAAGTGAAGCACATGCCGGCCAGTCAAGTGTCCTGAGCAGTAGTGCTGGGCTAGCAGGACTCTGGTGAACCGGGCTGTAGCGGACTACTATGGCTCATGGAAGCACTAGACTACATTTCCCCATAAGAGAGGCTGCCAAGGATAAACAACTAGATTGTCGGATCCCACACATACCAAGCATTTCAATCATACACACAACATGCCCGATATGTGTAAATACAACATGGCATCACAACAAAACTCTACAACTCAAAGTACTTTATTTAAAGGCTCCAGAGAGCCATACATAACATGTTCATACAGGTAGGGGTCACATGACCCGACACTCAAGTCATACAAGCATACAAGCACATGCGGAAGCAAACTAGTCTGAGTACAGACACTAGAAAGAAAGAAGGCTTGACGAAGCCTGTCTATCTACATAGGGCCCTCCATGGCCAGAATCACCACCTGGGTGGCAAGTCACTCATCAACGTCGAGGTCTACGTAAAACCCGTCGGAGGGGGCGGTGTTGTCATCTGAAAACAGTAATTAAAGCAACATGAGTACAAAGGTACTCAGCAAGACTTACAACAGATCCTACTATACATGCTCATTATCAAGAAGGTGGTGGATTTATTGCAGCAAGCCAACTTTGACTCTTGGCTAAGCTATCCTACGAGTCACCACTTGTAAAATAGTTTTTGCACACGAGTCCACTAATCACCAACACAATACTCCACCGTGGATCCTCCCTCGTCATCCTACGAGAGGGCCATCCACGGTACTCACACTTATATTGAGTCTTTTAGTAGTAACCATTAACTTGTCTATGAACTGTATAGGCAACCAAGTAGTCCTTTACCGCAGACGCGGCTATTCGAATAGACGATGTTAACCCTGCAGGGGTGTACTTCTTCACACACGCTCTCACCACTTACCGTCGTTTACACGACATGTACTCGACAACCTTCAAGCGGAAGCCCAACGAGGGTGTCGGCCATGGCCTACCTAAACACTCAAGTCTCTAGTCCAGGTTTATCGCCTATCCAGGTTCCATCCGCAGGGAGTCCGGCCGAGGTTTCCACATACGGCCCCGAACGATGTGTACAGGGTCCCGAGATGCCAAACGGGCGCCCGACATACCCGGCCACGGTGTATCCACCGCATCATAGCCCACCCCTAGGGTCAGCGCTACGCACGGCCGCCAACACATAACCTATAAACACCAGAAACTAGTTGCAACTCCTGGACAGAGAACTAGGGTGGTTAAGAAATCGAGAGGGTCCATTGGTTTTGGGCCCAATGTATGGTAGTAACTGATTCATGAATCACACATACAGATCTCAGTTCTTAAGGACGGCCTCAATGAAACAACCCACCATGTACTCCTACATGGCCTCTCATCGATACCTTTACCAAATCATGTTCAACACATCCCTCACATTACCGACGTAATCATTTCACTCTAGCCCATCACCCAGATGAACTAGACCTGACACAACTCTAAGCATAGCAGGCATAGCAAGGTAGGAAACACATACATGGCTCAAACAACTCCTACACATGCTAGTGGGTTTCATCTAGTTACTGTGGCAATGACAGGTCATGCAGAGGATAAGGGTTCAACTACTGCAGCACACAGCAGTTTGAAACATTGTTGTCTTAATGCAGTAAAAGAGAGCAGGAGCGAGAACATGGGATTTTATTGATATGATCAATGGGGTTGCTTGCCTGATGGAGTAGTAGTAGGGTACTGCCCTTCAGTTGGATACTCAAGAATATCCTCGGAGGCAGAACCTACCACGAAAGACATCACAGAACACAATCATCACATGGCAATATGCAATAATATGATGCGTACTATGACATGGCAATATGAGGTGTCCTGGCTAATGCATTGTGAAACAAGTTGGTTTGAGTCCATTTGAATCAAAGGTTTAAATGGAAGCTTATGTTATTAAGTCATATAAGTGCATTTGCTTGTTTCACCTAAACAGCAAGGTTAAAGTGTTCTGTCATGCATGAAACCATTACAGATGGAAAGATTGAATTTTTCTGATCAAATTTCATACATAACTCTTTACATTTGGAGTTATAGATTAAAAGTTATGAATTTTTTAAGTTTGTAGTATTTTCTGGAATTTCCTATATAAGAATAATTCCAGTAATTGAATTAATGCGTCAGCATTGCGTCAGGGTGACGTCAGCGGTCAATGGAGCCGGTCCAGGTCAAACCTGACAAGTGGGACCCGCGTGTCAGTAGTTATTTAAACTAACTAAATTTAGTTAGTGCTAATCTAAGTTAATTAGCAGAGCAGCCCCACTTGTCATAGACTCAGGAGGGAGTCAACCTGGGCCCACATGAAGTCAAACAGGGTCAACGGGGTCAAACTCGCCGGTGTTTAGCCGCCGGCGAGGCCAGACGCGGCGGAGCAGTGCGGGTTTCGTGCTCCGGCGACCAAATGGGTGGCAGAGGGCATCTACGTGTAGCTGGGAGCAAGCCGCGTCGTTTGGTGCCAGTGGTGGAGCTCGGGGTGGCCGGAAACGTCACCGGCGATGAGCTGTGCAGCTGTCGGAGCTCGGGTGAGGTCGAACCCGAGGCTACGGGGCACGACGAGGCGCGTGGAGTAGTGCTACGGGTTCCTGCGAGTGCGGTGAGTGTGTTGGTCATGGTGGTGTGGCCGGTGGGTGTCCGGAGTCACGTCGGCGATGGGCTCGGCGGCTGCGGGTGCGGGTGAGCTTGGTGCGGTGCATACAGTGCATGAGAGAGGTAACGGAGAGGGGGAGGACGGAGCGGGCTCATGGTGATCGCAGCAGGCGTCGAGGCGGGCTCGGGGAAGGCCGGAGCTGAGCGGGGCGGCGATGGCGATCTCGGCGGCCAGAGTTGGGGAAGACGGAGTCAGCGGCGACTCCAGAGAGGGCGAGCGCTCGGGGCTCGGCCTGCTCGACGTGGTCGACGTCTGCGGAGCAAACGGACACGGTGAGAGGGCGAGGCGTCTACGGAAGCCGCAGCAACGGCGAGCGGCGGCGACGTGTGCGCTCAGTCGTCGTCGGGAGAGCGAGAGAGAGGAGCTAGGGAGGAAGGGGGTGTGTCTGCGAGCTCAGGGGAGGAGTGGGTGATCAACCCAGGCCACCAGAACGGCGAGGGGAGGAAGTAGGGCGGCGGGCAGCTGCGTGGCGCGCGCTAGTGCCGGCGTCGAGCACCTGCCTGCCTGCCTGACCGAGTCAAGCAGCTCGCTGGAGCGGTTGCTGGGTTGGGCCGGCTAGGTGGGCCTGCTACTAGCTGCCAGGTAAGTCCTCTGCTCTCTGCTTTAATTTCTGTTTTTTATTTCTTTCTGCAACTGTGTGACTTTATTAAAAATACTTAGGCATCTTCAAAAATCCTGAAAATAATCAGGGGCTCTGTTTAGATTATTTCCAACAGACCACACTTATTTCCAGAATTATTTGGGCATTTAAAACATTTTATAGCATTTAAATGCCCAACTACAAATAGGTAATGATTTAATCCAATGGCCTTAGGTGTCCTAGAAAAATGTGAACCCATTTTGTCAGAGGTTCTAACCCAAAACAAAAAGGGTGGACTTTTTAGAAGGGCATTTCAGGTTCATTGAAAATAATTTTAGTAAACCCTAGTTGTTTCCAGGGGGTGCTGGGGGTTCTGCCATCCCCATTTCAGTTTTCTGGAAAAGTAGACATGATGCAACACTCTAATGCATGAACTAGCTGGGGTGTGACAACTCACCCCCACTCAAAAGAATCTCGTCCCGAGATTTAGGATCCGTTGGGAAGAAGGTGGGGTACTCAAGTCGAAGACGATCCTCCCTTTCCCAAGTGGCTTCTCTTTCAGAGTGGTGTGACCCTTGAACCTTGAGAAACTTGATGTTATGGCGTCGAGTGGTACGCTCGGCTTGATCAAGGATACGAACGGGATATTCCCGATATGTGAGATTATCTTGGAGATGAAGCGTTTCGTGGTCCACTCCACGGATAGGATCCGCGAAGCAACGCCTGAGTTGAGAAACGTGAAAGACATCGTGAACTCTGGAAAGATGCGGAGGTAGTTCCAATTGGTAGGCAACTTCTCCTATGTAACGAGGAGCCAATTTGCCTTTGATATCGAGGAGCCAATTTGCCTTTGATATTGAAACGATGGGTTCCCTTTAAAGGAGTAACCCGAAGGTAAGCCTTCTCGCTGACTTCATAGCTCATGAGATTATGTTTGCGGTCATATTGGCTCTTTTGACGAGATTGGGCTATTTTCAATTTCTCATGAATAACGTGAACCTGCTCTTCTGCTTCCTGAATCATATTCGGGCCAAAGAGTTGTCTTTCCCCAGTTTCTGACCAGTTAAGAGGCGTTCGACATTTTCGTCCATAGTGAACTTCGAAAGGAGCTTTGCCCAAGCTAGCTTGATAACTATTGTTATAAGCGAACTCCACGAATGGAAGGCATTTCTCACAATCCTTACCGAAAGAGATGACCAAAGCTCGGAGCATATCCTCCAGAATTTGATTGACTCGTTCTACTTGACCACTTGATTGGGGTGGAAGGCGGTGCTAAAGGAGAGATGAGTTCCCATAGCATTTTGGAAACTTTCCCAAAATTGAGAGGTGAAGAGACTCCCACGGTCTGAGTTAATTTCCAATGGGACACCATGAAGAGACACTATTCGGGAGATGTATAAGTCAGCTAGCTGGCTAGCGGTGATACTCTCATGAACAGGTAGGAAGTGGGCTACTTTGGAAACACGATCGATCACGACGAAGATAGCATTATTCCCTCTCTTGGTCCTAGGAAACCCGGTAATGAAATCCATACTGATTTTATCCCATTTCCATTCAGGAATAGCCAAAGGTTGAAGGGTGTCAGCAGGCCGTTGATGCTCTGCTTTAACACGACGACAGACGTCGCAACTAGCAATGTATTGAGCAATTTCTCTCTTCATCCTAGTCCACCAAAACCTCTGGCGTAGGTCTTGATACATTTTACTACTACCGGGATGAATGGTGAGAGGGGATTCATGAGCTTCCTTAAGAATCAGCCGCCTCAGGTTTCGTGCCTTGGGAACCACTAAGCGGTTTCCAAAGAATACGACACCTTGATCATCAACGGAGAAACAATTCGCGACTCCTTTCTTAATGTTTCTCTTAATACGGGAGATTCCTGGATCTACCTTCTGTGCTTTGATGATCTGATCCATAAGGGTAGGTTTCGCCACCAGGGTGGATAGGAATCCTTGAGGAACAATGTGAAGGTTAAGCTTCCAAAATTCCTCATGGAGAAGTAGTTGACCTTGTTGTAACATCAGATTGTTACAATAGGATTTACGACTTAGTGCATCAGCCATGACATTGGCTTTTCCCGGGGTGTAAGTTATTCCTAAGTCGTAATCCGAGATCAACTCGACCCAACGTCTTTGCCTGAGATTCAAATCCGGTTGGGTGAAGATATATTTCAAACTTTGGTGATCGGTGAAGATCTCATAACGATTACCGAGAAGGTAATGTCGCCAAGTTTTAAGTGCATGGACTACAGCTGCAAGCTCTAGATCATGTGTGGGATAGTTTTCCTCATGTGGGTGTAATTGCCGTGAAGCATAGGCAATTACTTGACGATCTTGCATGAGTATGCAACCTAGTCCTTGTCGCGAGGCGTCGCAATAGATAATAAAGTCCTTGGAGAAACCTAGTGGTTCTAGTACGGGAGCAGATGTCAGGCGTCTTTTCAGTTCCTGAAAGCTGAACTCGCACTATGGGGTCCACTCGAACTTTTTATCTTTCTTGAGGAGTTAAGTTAGAGGTTTAGCAACCTTGGAGAAATTCTCGACGAAGCGGCGACAATAGCTCGCTAAGCCAAGGAAGCTCCGAACTTGTTTGACCGTTTCAGGTGGAGTCCAATCAAGGACGGCTTGAAATCGCTCGGGATTGATAGCAATACCCTTACCAGAGATTACATGGCCTAGGTAGGTCACTTCTAGCAACCAAAATTCACATTTTGAGAATTTGGCATAAAGGCGATGCTCTCGAAGTTTCGTCAGTACCAGCCTTAGATGTTCGGCATGTTCATCCTCCTTGGAGTAGATGAGTACACTTGGAGTAGATGAGTATGTCGTCAAGGTATATCACGACGAATTTATCCAAATACTCCATGAAGATCGAGTTCATTAACCGAGAGAAGGTGGCTAGGGCATTGGTTAAACCGAAGGACATGACGGTGTACTCGTATTGGCCATAACGAGTAACAAAGGCCGTTTTGGGAATGTCCCTGTTTTTTATTTTGATTTGATGGTAGCCCAACCTTAAATCCATTTTGGAGAAGATTGAGGATCCAGCGAGCTAATCATACAGATCATTGATCCTGGGGAGCGGATACTTGTTCTTGATAGTGACCAAGTTGACAGGTCGGTAATCTACAACCATCCGATCCGTTCCATCCTTCTTCTTGACGAAGAGGACGGGGCAAGCCCAAGGAGATGAACTAGGACGGATGAAACCATTTTTCAAGGACTCATCGAGTTGATTCTTAAGATCGGCTAGTTCTAAGGGTGCCATCTTATAGGGTCTTCTAGAAAATTGGGACGGTTCCTGGGACAAGGTCTATCACGAACTCGACATCCCTGTCAGGTGGAACACCTGGCAGTTCTTCTGGAAAGACATCCGGGAAGTCTCGGACTATCGGAATATCTTCAAGGTCTGGAAGGGGGTTGGCATTTAGGGAGTAAAGCTGGCGCTTGGCCACTCGAGTTAAGACATTGACTGTCTTGCCCGTTGGGTGAGTAAGTTGAATGGTTCTAGTGGCACAATCAATCTTAGCATAATGAGCTGACATCCAGTCCATACCCAAGATGATGTTTATGTCCGAGGACTTGAGAGCTATTAAAGATGCAAGGAAGACAGGTCTATCGACAAGAATTTCATTCCCATGGCTTACTCTAGAAGTTTGCCATCTAGAGCCAGGGGTTTGAATTTCCATGGAAGTGGGCATGTCACAGAATGTCGTGTTATGCAATCAAGAATAGCTCTCAGATATGAATGAATGAGATGCTCCAGTATCGAAAAGAACGGATGCGGGATGGCAATTAACAAGGAGCGTACCAAGGACGACGTTAGGATCATCACGAGTCTCCTCAGCTGAGACATAGTTGACATGGCCACGTGTAGTGGTGGCTGGCTTGGCGTAGTATGTCTTTCCCGTTGGCTTACCACGGCCAAAGGACTTTCCAGACTGGTTGGGGTTGTTGTTCTGGGGACACTCTCGACTGTAGTGACCCGGCTCTCCACACTTGAAACATGTCACAACATTGGGGCGTGGAGCAGCATTAGCAGCGGGGCCACCATAGGTCTTATGCGGTGCAAACTGCTGGTTGGGGTGAGGCGCCTCAAAGGATGGCCTCGGGGTCAACCTGGGTGGCAGCTCTATGTTTGGAATCCACACCCGGCGCTTCTGAGATCCAGAGCCGGATGAAGAACCAAAATCACGGGAGTGCTTGCATGAAGCGTCATAGTCAGTCTGACCTGTCTCAACACTGATGACCTTATTGACCAACTTCTGGAAGGAGGTGCAATCGTGCAGACGAAGATCGCGGCGAAGCTCGGGGCTAAGTCCCTTGCGGAACCTTGCCTGCTTCTTTCCGTCGGTGGATACCTCTTCAGGAGCATAACGTGCCAAATTCCCAAACTCACGGTTGTATGCATCCACAGTCAGTCTGCCTTGGGTGAAATTGCAGAACTCTTCCCTCTTACGATCCACGAGACCTTCCGGGATGTGATGCTCACGAAAAGCCTCACTGAATTCAGCCCAAGTAGTGATTTGGCCGACCGGGCGCATAGCCTCAAAGTTTTCCCACCAAAGGCTAGCAAGGCCTTCGAGGTGATAGGCAGCATAGGTAACCTTATCAGCTTCGGCTACGTTGGCAGAACGTAGCTTATGGGTGATGCTGTGAAGCCAATCATCCGCATCGAGGGGCTCGACGGAATGATTAAACTTTGGTGGATACAACTTGATAAAGTCATTGATTGACACCAAGTCGTTTCTCTGATGACGTTCAGTGTTCTTCTCAATCCGCTCCAGCAAGCGGTTAGTCTCACGCTTGTTTCTTTCTGCCTCCAGCATAACTTCGGCCAGAGAAGGCGGGTGAGGCAGATTCTCATCCCTAGCTGCACTGGCTTCCCCCTGCTCCAAGGCAGCAGGGTTGCTGCGGGTGTTGACCATCCTAGGAAAAACAAGACAATGGTTTAGACAAGGATGGCACAATCTTGGCAAGGAAGTGCGGAATGTAATGGATAACATGGAATGCTGAGATGTTCATTGCACAACATGGTAATATAGAAACTGCCATATATATACCATTGGTCATATACACCGTACATAGTTTAGTACAAGCCCAGGCTAGAGTACAACTACGGTGAAAGACGTTACATCTCATCGGAGGCATTCCAAGCTCCTATACATTATTTTCTACACCTCCGGAGCGTGATACACACCAAGTCGTATCCCACTGGTCACGCAGGACTGTGGAGAATACAACTATTACAGTACTAGTGAAACTACTACTAGCTTAGACAGCTCCGTAGTAATCCTCATAAAAGTCACCACCAAAACCTAGAAGCGGAACATGATCATTTGGGAATAGACGGTCCTGTGGAGCTTGCGGGCCATAGGGACTCGGATGTGTCCTTGGTCCAACAAACGGTGGCAGACGGGGACCACGAGGAGGGGTGATGCCTCCTACATCACGCCAGTCCATACAATCTGGCAACCCAGACTGCACGGGGTATAGGTCCCTCATGTCCATGCATCCGGCCTGCATGGCAGATGCAAACCGTGTCAAAGTGGCCCAATGGTCAGAACGAGAGTTGAAGAGCTCCATTCGCAAGGCATGATTTTCGCGGTCCTTGTCCTCGAGCATCTCGGCAGTGGTGCGGAGTAGTGAATCCTCATGTGTAGAGTCATAGTACAAAGCCTGATAGTACCCATGTGCCCCAGGGAGTGAGGTTGGCATGTAGCGGAAATCGGTGTTCTGAAGCAAGGCAGTTCTGGCTCGAATGATAGTCATCATTGAGTAAGCTGCGTCCTGCACAGACATCTCGATAGTAACCCCAAGTCCATAAGAGCAGTGGCGGGGTTCAGTGGCTCCAGGATAAGAGGGATATATCCTGACGGTACAAAGGTATTGGCTCTGATTGAAGTCTCGGAACTGCTCCTCGACGGTATACTCAGGATACCATCGATAACCTGTCTCGACCATCACCCGGACCAGCATGGCTGTGTGACCGGGTACATCGAGGCACCGAGTCAGACGAACCACTTGATTCTGAGAAGGGGTGGCCATCTGGAAGCACAAAATAATGCAATGGCATTAGTATTTTCTAGGAGGAATTGGACAGCATAACGGCTGTAAATGCTCAGAAAAAGATTTGAGACATTCACCAAAGTTTGCAAAACCACTCAACAACATCATATCAAGGTTCTGGTTCAACTGACAACATACTAAAGTAGTAGAAACTGAACTGAGGCTTGAACCCACAATCTTATAAGTTACTACAGATTAGTAACACGTGAACCTGATAGAGAGAGGAGAGCCTAGTCCTTAACCCATGTAGAATGAGAAGAGAATGACTCAGATCAGAGGGCATAAGGTAAAGGAGTAAAAGAGCCTTACGTTCCCTCCCACAATCAATTCCCCTACATATAACTAAAGCATTTCTAGACTCGACATCGACCAGTTTGGCTCAACGAACCTACAGGCAGTCCGGCTCTGATGCCAATGCTGTCAGGATCCCGATTCCAAGTCACATCGGTCTAGCTGGTAACACCTCATATCACTTTGCAGCCTCATGCACGGTATACCCACGGGTGTTGCCTTACCATGGCCCGGGAACGTTTGCGCCTTTTGGCTCACGTATATGATAGTGTCGCTAGCATCCATATGACAGAGAACCCGGGCCAACATGGCTAGTCGTGAACCCAAAGCGGCACTAACCTATGGGGACAGGCATACATGATTCACATCGAGCATGTCGGTCAGCAGCGTGTGAATCTGGGCTGTAGCACTGAGCTAACAGGACTCCAGGGAACCTGGGCTGTAGCAGGCTAGGCAGGACTCCAGATACCACCGCGTGACATTTCCCTGAAGGGACAGACACAGGAACGAAGTAAGCACATGCCGGCCAGTCAAGTGTCCTGAGCAGTAGTGCTGGGCTAGCAGGACTCTGGTGAACCAGGCTGTAGCAGACTACTATGGCTCATGGAAGAACTAGACTACATTTCCCCATAAGAGAGGCTTCCAAGGATAAACAACTAGATTGTCGGATCCCACACATACCAAGCATTTCAATCATACACACAATATGCCCGATATGTGTAAATACAACATGGCATCACAACAAAACTCTACAACTCAGAGTACTTTATTAAAGGCTCTGGAGAGCCATACATAACATGTTCATATAGGTAGGGGTCACATGACCCGACACTCAAGTCATACAAGCATACAAGCACATGCGGAAGCAAACTAGTCTGAGTACAGACACTAGAAAGAAAGAAGGCATGACGAAGCATGTCTATCTACATAGGGCCCTCCATGGCCAGAATCACCACCTGGGTGGCAAGTCACTCATCGACGTCGAGGTCTACGTAAAACCCATCGGAGGGGGCGGTGTTGTCGTCTAAAAACAGTAATTAAAGCAACATGAGTACAAAGGTAATCAGCAAGACTTACAACAGATCCTACTATACATGCTCATTATCAAGAAGGTGGTGGAGTTATTGCAGCAAGCCAGCTTTGACTCTTGGCTAAGCTATCCTATGAGACACCACTTGTAAAATAGTTTTCGCACACGAGTCCACTAATCACCAACACAATACTCCACCGTGGATCCTCCCTCATCATCCTACGAGAGGGCCATCCGCGGTACTCACACTTATCTTGAGTCTTTTAGTAGTAACCATTAACTTGTCTATGAAATGTATAGGCAACCAAGTAGTCCTTTACCGCGGACGCGGCTATTCGAATAGATGATGTTAACCCTGCAGGGGTGTACTTCTTCACACACGCTCTCACCACTTACCGTCGTTTACACGACATGTACTTGGCAACCTTCAAGCTGAAGCCCAACGAGGGTGTCGGCCACGGCCTACCTAAACACTCAAGTCTCTAGTCCAGGTTTATCGCCTATCCAGGTTCCATCCGCAGGGAGTCCGGCCGAGGTTTCCACATACGGCCCCGAACGATGTGTACAGGGTACCGAGACACCAAACGGACGCCCGGCATACCCATCCATGGTGTATCTACCGCATCATAGCACACCCCTAGGGTCAGCGCTACGCACGGCCGCCAACACATAACCTATAAACACCAGAAACTAGTTGCAACTCCTGGACAGAGAACTAGGGTGGTTAAGAAGCCGAGAGGGTCCATTGGTTTCGGGCCCAATGTATGGTAGTAACTGATTCTTGAATCACACATACAGATCTCAGTTCTTAAGGACGGCCTCAATGAAACAACCCACCATGTACTCCTACATGGCCTCTCATCGATACCTTTACCAAATCATGTTCAACACATCCCTCACATTACCGACGTAATCATTTCACTCTAGCCCATCACCCAGATGAACCAGACCTGACACAACTCTAAGCATAGCAGGCATAGCAAGGTAGGAAACACATACATGGCTCAAACAACTCCTACACATGCTAGTGGGTTTCATCTAGTTAATGTGGCAATGACAGGTCATGCAGAGGATAAGGGTTCAACTACCGCAGCACACAACAGTTTGAAACATTGTTATCTTAATGCAGTAAATGAGAGTAGGAGCAAAAACATGGGATTTTATCGATATGATTAATGGGGCTTCTTTCCTGATGGAGTAGTAGTAGGGTACTGCCCTTCAGTTGGATAATCGAGAATATCCTCGGAGGCAGAACCTACCACGAAAGACATCACAGAACACAATCATCACATGGCAATATGCAACAATATGATGCATGCTATGACATGGCAATATGAGGTGTCCTGGCTAATGCATTGTGAAACAAGTTGGTTTGAGTCCATTTGAATCAAAGGTTCAAATGGAAGCTTATGTTATTAAGTCATATAAGTGCATTTGCTTGTTTCACCTAAACAGCAAGGTTAAAGTGTTCTGTCATGCATGAAACCATTACAGATGGAAAGATTGAATTTTTCTGATCAAATTTCATATATAACTCTTTGCATTTGGAGTTACAGATTAAAAGTTATGAATTTTTTAAGTTTGTAGTATTTTTTGGTTTTCCTGTATAAGAATAATTCCAGTAATTGAATTAATGCGTCAGCATTGCGTCAGGGTGACGTCAGCGGTCAACGGAGCCGGTCCAGGTCAAACCTGACCAGTGGGACCCGCGTGTCAGTAGTTATTTAAACTAACTAAATTTAGTTAGTGCTAATTTAAGTTAATTAGCAGAGCGGCCCCACTTGTCATAGACTCAGGAGGGAGTCAACCTAGGCCCACATGAAGTCAAACGGGGTCAACGTGGTCAAACTCGCCGGCGAAGCCAGACGCGGCGGAGTAGTGCGGGTTTCGTGCTCCAGCGACCAAATAGGCGGCGGAGGGCATCTACGCGTAGCTGGGAGGAAGCCGCGTCATTTGGTGGCAGTGGTGGAGCACGGGGTGGCCGAAATCATCACCGGCGACGAGTTGTGCGGCTGCTAGAGCTCGGGTGAGGTCGAACCCGAGGCTACGGGGCACGGCGAGGCGCGTGGAGTAGTGCTACGGGTTCCTGCGAGTGCGGTGAGTGTGTTGGTCACGGTGGTGTGGCCGGTGGGTGGCTGGAGTCACATCGGCGACGAGCTCGGCGGCGGCGGGTGCAGGTGAGCTTGGTGCGGTGCATACAGTGCATGAGAGAGGTAACGGAGAGGGGGAGGATGGAGCGGGGCTCACGGCGATCGCAGCAGGCGTCGAGGCGGGCTCGGGGAAGGCCGGAGCTGAGCGGGGCGGCGATGGCGATCTCGGCGGCCGGAGTTGGGGAAGACAGAGTCAGCGGCGACTCCAGAGCGGGCAAGCGTTCGGGGCTCGGCCTGCTCGATGTGGTCGATGTTTGCAAAGCGAACGGACACAGTGAGAGGGCGAGGCGTCTGCGGAGGCCGTGGCAACGGCGAGCGGCGGTGACGTGTGCGCTCGGTCGTCGTCAGGAGAGCGAGAGAGAGGAGCTGGGGAGGAAGGGGTGTGTCTGCGAGCTCGGGGGAGGAGTGGGTGATCGACCCAGGCCAGCAGAACGGCGAGGGGAGAAAGCAGGGCGGCGGGTAGCTGCGTGGCGCGCGCTGGTGCCGGCGTCGAGCACCTGCGTGCCTGCCTGGCCGAGTCAAGCAGCTCGCTGGAGCGATTGCTGGGCTGGGCCGGCTAGGTGGGCCTGCTACTGGCTGCCAGGTAAGTCCTCTACTCTCTGCTTTAATTTCTGTTTTTTATTTCTTTCTGCAACTGTGTGGCTTTATTAAAAATACTTAGGCATCTTCAAAAATCCTGAAAATAATCAGGGGCTCTGTTTAGGTTATTTCCAACAGCCCACACTTATTTACAGAATTATTTGGGCATTTAAAACATTTTATAGCATTTCAATGCCCAGATACAAATAGGTAATGATTTAATCCAATGACCTTAGGTGTCCTAGAAAAATGTGAACCCATTTTGTCAGAGGTTCTAACCCAAAACAAAAAGGGTGGGCTTTTTAGAAGGGCATTTCAGGTTCATTGAAAATAATTTTAGTAAACCCTAGTTGTTTCCAGGGGGTGCTGGGGGTTCTGCCATCCCCATTTCAGTTTTCTGGAAAAGTAGACATGATGCAACACTCTAATGCATGAACTAGCTAGGGTGTGACAGCCGAAATCTATCCCGTCCACATTTGGGACACCTGAGATTACTGTCCTACCCCCAACCCGCAATATGTCTGAAATTTTAGATGGGGGCAAAGTTTGTAACTTTCCCCAAATTTCAAACAAGCGCGTCCCAAACCGAAACATTGTTCCCCCTTAGTTCCCCGCATCCCTCTGTTTCCCCATTCATACTCCGTGGGTGCCAAAACGCCCTCTCCACTAGCCGCGAAACCCCAGCCTCCTTCGTCCTCCACCCCATAGCGCCCAATCCACCGACGCCCTCCTCCATCACGCCGGAGCTAGTACCCCAACGTCGTCGTCCAACGCAACCGCAACCGCAACGCCCTCAAGGACTTAGCAGCTGAAGCCGATGTAGAGCTGCCTCCACGACGCTGACGTGCGTCGTACCAGAACTACTCCGACCATGCCATCCCGCGCCTCACTGCTGCCGCTCCACTGTCGCAACTGTCCACCGCACCGGAGCTGTTCCCGCTACGCCGTCGTTCACCGCCTCGGATCGGCTTCCCCGCCACCGACAGACGGCCACCGCAACAGACTCAACAACTTGGCCATGGGTTCGTCCAAGGCTGCACCGTCCTCCACAACTTCTCGTTTCCAGCAAACCACAAGAAGATTGTTGGAAAAACAGAAGGAGGCACAACACTGCCAGCAGAAAGAGGTACTCCTCTTCCCTTATTCGTGCAAACATTATGTCTCTGCTCACACCGTATTCATCCCATGAAAGAAACTAGTTGAGCGCTTCTTACTGCATCTTCTTCATGATACTAAATGCACAAGGTTTCCTCCCTTTACTATTTCACCTTTGCTAGAGGTCAGTAGCCCGCCTAGATTTCAATTCAGGGTCAGTCGAACCACAATTAAAAGAAGCAGCACCCGCTTAGGTGCGCGGAGCACCTAGTCTGCCTGTTCGTCGGGGAAGCGGCGCATCGGTGTCTATCATAGGGGTGTGGGGTGCAGGAGCTGCTTGCGCCCGATCTGGAGGTCAGCGGGGCATGAATGGATTGTCGGGGGGGCAATGCCAAGCACGGCGGTGAGGTGAGGTCGAGGGCAGGACGCAGGCAGGGGACTGGGTCGGTGGTCGCTGCCGTTTCGAGGAAGATCGTCAACACTGACTGGCTGGAGGTAGATGAAGGCGATCTGCCCGTTCTTTGTACATCGGACGGTGCAGAAAAAATGGACTGGCCTATTTGTTTTTAGTCAAATGTTATTTTCATATAATCATGTAGTAATTTATTGTGCCATGCATGTTGCAGAGCTATCATATGTCTCCCGTCATTTATTTCTCAATGACCTGCTATCTGCTACCTTTACACTGTACTAATTTTGCACACACTTCACCCATACTCACACTATTATTTTTTTATGCATGGGTATTTCAGACTCTGATGCAGTGTTGATGAATGCTGAAAAGAAAAGACAGAAGTCGCTCTAGTGTAATTCGAAGATAAGCACTAAGCGTATCAGCGCTCTAAAGGATGCAGTGTCAGCAGTTGGAGACAGTAAACGTAGCTCTGCAGTTGATGATCTCAATTGCCACACACAACCATCCCAGGTGCTTGCTTTAACTTCGCGTTGTCAAGTGCGGTTGCATGTTGCATATGGTGTCTAGCTTGTATTGCTTCCAATTTGGTTAAATTGCATCTGCTTACTTTATACATTATACCTTTGATAATGACATGCCTTCCTGTTTTTGATACATACTCCCTTCGTTCGGAATTACTCATCCAAGAAATGAATGTATCTAGATGTATTTTAGTTGTAGATACATCCATTTTTGTGACAAGTAATTCTGAACGGAGGGACTACTACATATGTATATTAACCATGTTCGTACATCAAACTAATGCTCTTTTGTATCCCTCGTCAATCACTTATGATGAGACAGTCACCCGGGTGGGTTACTGTGAGACGCCATACTCGTTTAAAGAGTGCAGTGTCATCCTCCCCACATGATTCTCAAGAAACAGCAAGGCTAAATGAAGATAGTCAACGTAGCTCTCTAGTTGATGACCGCAATTCCCCCACACCACCATCACAGGTGCTTGCTCTAACTTCGCAGTGTGATATGTGGTTGCATGTTGCATACGGTGTCTAGCTTGTAATGATTCTAATTAGGGTAAATTGCATCTGCTTAGTTTACACATTATACCTGTGAATATGATATGCCTTCCTATTTTTGGTACACACTACATCTATGTGTTAACCTTGTTCTTACGTGAAACTACCTCTCTTCTGTATCCTACATCAATCACTTACGATGAGTCATCTTTATTCGTTGCATATTGCATATTATTTCTAGCATGTTGCCATGTATTGCTTCTAATTTGGTCAAATACATTTGTTAGGGCACCCTTTTAATTTGGCAGAGTGATATTGGTTTCATCTTTCATATGGTTTCTAGCTTGCATTGATTCTAACAAGTTCAAGCACCTTGTGCTTAGTTTACACTTTATACATCATACATGTCAATATGTCACGCCGTCCTGTTTTTCATACATATTCCATCCTCCTATCATGCGGCTGCCTTACATGAAAGTAGTGTTCGTCAGTATCATGCATCAATGAGTTCTGAAGAGCAAATTTTATTCATTTTCTTGTTGGTTTGACTTGACAAGGCAAAATCAAGAAAGAGGAAGGAAAAGAGTAAGGAAGGCGATGATGGTGGTCCTCTGCAGCAACGTAAACGGAGCATCTTTACCGATTCTCCTTGTACTGATAGTGCATTACAAGGTCCAAGTCTCCGCTCCCCTACTCCACCATCTAAGGTGTTTTCTCTAACTTGGCAGTGTGATATCTGGTTGCATGTTGCATATGGTGTCTAGCTTGTATTGCTCCTAATTAGTGTAAACTGCATCTGCTTAGCTTACACATGATACGTGTGAATATGACACGCTTTCCTGTTTTTGGTACATACTATATCTGTCTGTCACACCATGTTCTTACATGAAACTACTCTTCTTGTGTATCCTGCATCGGTCACTTATGATGGAACACCTTTAAGTTGGCAGTGTGATATTGGTTTGCGTCTTGAATATGATTTCTAGCATGTATTTATTCTAGTTTGATGAACGCCACCTATGACGAGACAGTTTTAACTTGGCAGAGTGATATTGATTGCACCTTTCATATGGTGTCTAGTTTGAAGTGCTTCTAATTTGTTGAAGTGCCTTCTGCTTAGTTACCACATCATAGGTGTGAATATGTCAAGCCGTCCATTTTTCCGTACATATTCCATCCTCATATCATGACTTTGCCTTTCATCAGAGTAGTGTTCGTCGGTATCATGCATCAATGAGTTCTGAAGATCAAATTTTATTCTTTTTTCTTGTGGGTTTGACTTGACAAGGCAAAATCAAATTTTATTCTTTTTTCTTGTGGGTTTGAATATGATTTATAGCATGTATTGCTTCTAGTTTGATGAACGCCACCTATGACGAGACAGTTTTAACTTGGCAGAGTGATATTGATTGCACCTTTCATATGGTGTCTAGTTTGTAGTGCTTCTAATTTGTTGAAGTGCCTTCTGCATAGTTACCACATCATAGGTGTGAATATGTCAAGCCGTCCATTTTTTCGTACATATTCCATCCTCGTATCATGACTTTGCCTTTCATCAGAGTAGTGTTTGTCAGTATCATGCATGAATGAGTTCTGAAGAGCGAATTATATTCCTTTTTCTTGTCGGTTTGACCTCACAATGCAAAATCAATAAAGCTGAAGGAAATTGGCAAGGCATTGGATGATGGTGGTCCTTCCGAGCAACTAAAATAGAGGTTCTCTACAGATTCTACTCCGCCATCCTCCCAACAAGATTCGCAAGACAACGCAAGGCTAGACAGTCAACGTAGCTGTGTAGATGATGAGCACATCTCCCCTACTCCACCATCGTAGGTGCTTGCTCTAACTTGGCACTATTATATGTGGTTGCATGTTGCGTATGATGTCTAGCTTGTATTGATTCTAACTTTGTTGAATTGCATATGCTTACTTTACACATAATTCCTGTGAATATGACACGTGTTCCTGTTTCTAGAACATACGTGTACATGATGAGCACATCTCCCCTACTCCACCATCATAGGTGCTTGCTCTAACTTGGCACTATTATATGTGGTTGCATCTTGCGTATGATGTCTAGCTTGTATTGCTTCTAACTTTGTTGAATTGCATCTACTTACTTTACACATAATGCCTGTGAATATGACACGTGTTCCTGTTTCTAGAACATACGTGTACATGATGAGCACATCTCCCCTACTCCACCATCACAGGTGCTTGCTCTAACTTGGAACTGTTATATGTGGTTGCGTTTTCCGTATGATGTCTAGTTTGTATTGCTTCTGATTATGTTGAATTGCATCTGCGTAGCTTACAACTTATACCTGCAACGATCACTTACCCATAAGACACATTTAACTTGGGACTGTGATGTAGGTTGCATCTTGCATTGTCTTCTAGCTTGTACTGCTTCTAATTTCTTGAAATGGCACTTACGACGAGACACTTTTTACCTGATAGAGTGATATTGGTTGCATGTTCATATGGTGCCTAGCTTTCATTTCTTCTAATTTTGTTGAAATGCCTTTTGCTTACTGTTTTTTCATACATATTCCATCCTCCTATCGTACGTGTGAATATGAAATGCTATCTTTTTTGTATATATTCCATCCTCCTATCCTGCGCTTGCCTTACATAAAAGTAGTGTTCGTCTGTATCATGCATCAACCAGTTATGCAGAGCTAATTTTATTCATCTTCTTGTGGTTTTGACTTCGTAAGGCAATATCAGAAAATAGGAAGGAAAAGAGTAAGTTAGGGGATGTTGGTGGTCCTCCGCACCGACGCAAACAGAGACTCTCTAGATTTGCCACTTCTACTACTAATGAAGTTAAAGTCCCAAGTCTACATGATGAGTTCATTTCCCGTACTCCACCATCGCAGGTGCTTGCTCTAAGTTGACAGTGTGATAATTGGTTTCATGTTGCATATGTTGTCTAGCCTGTATTTTTTCTATTTTGTTTAAATTGCACCTGCTGAGTTCATACGTTATACATGTGCATATGACATGGCGTTCTGTGTCTAGAATACACTACATCTATCTATCATACCATGTTCTTACATCAAAGTACTGCTGTTGTGTATCCCGCACCAGTCACTCATGATTGGACACTTTTAACATGGCAGTTTGATAGTGGTTGCATCTTGCATTGATTTCTACGTTGTACTGCTTCTAATTTTTCGAATTGCCACTTATGACAAGAAACTTTTAACTTGGCAGAGTAATATTGGTTGCATCTTTCATATGGTGTCTAGCTTCCATTACTTCTATTTTCTTGAAAATCCTTCTGCTTAGTTTACACATCGTAGCTGTGAATATGTCATGCCATCCTGTTTTTCTTACATATTCCATCATCATATGGTTGTCTTACATCAAAGTATTGCTTGTTTGTATCATGCATCAATGAGTTCTGAAGAGCGATTTTATTCTTTTGTGTTGTGGGTACGGCTTGACATGGCAAAGTCAAAAAAGAGCAAGGAAAATAATATAGTAGGGAGTTGTGTTACTCGTCGGGTGAAACAAAAAAGGATCTACCGTCCAGATTCTGCTGGTACTTATAGTGCAGTAGAAGGTCCAAGTCCACCGGCTAAATCTACAAACACAGTATCACCTGCTCCACTGGCTGCAGCATCCGCTTCAACTGTACCAGCATCTCAACGAGTTACTCGTTCGTTTTCTCCGGAACTGGCCAGTTCCCAAGCTGCCTTCACACCTAACACTACTTCCGAAGCACTGCTGACACAAGAGGACTTGGCAAGATCAGATGAACCTCATGAGCATCAACACCAAGATGGTACCTGACCGAGTCAAGTTGCAGTTGCATGCTCCTTTATATGTACTCTCACAGTTTGATGTACACTAACACTTTCCATATTCGTTGTTGAACTAGCACCATGACGCAAGCGGAAATAGACATCAGGGATAATGCTTGATAGATTAACAAAATCTAAAGGAGGAAGAATGCAGATCCATTTTGAGGCAGGTTTAAAAAGGCCACGTGATGCTACAGAGTCAGCCAAGTTAGTATCAGAGGCAACCATTGTCGTTAGGTGTCATGCACGTATCCTCCCAACGTAGATCCAGTACAGGAATGAGAAAGAAAATACCCAGTTTAACACCTTCCTTGACAATTTATCCGTAAGTAATGTTATTCATCGCAATTAGTAATATTGTCTTACTCTGTCCCATACTTTCTAGCTTCCTCCTAATAAGACTCACATTCTTTTTTCAACAGATGAGGTTCAACTTGGATCCAAAAGCTGATGCAACTAAACAAGCATGCACTCATGTTTTTCAGTCTGCTCTGCGACAGTATCGGTACCACCTTAGAAAATCTCACTTTGAAGGCAAGGCTAACAATGAAATCGCCCAAACATCTCCAGTGGAATATATTACAGATGAAGACTGGACAGCCCTCGTTAAACACTGGTCTGATCCAAAGTATTAGGTAGGCTATATGTATTTGATCAGACCACATATTGAACTTGTATTTATGTATGTGCTTTACAAGTGTATCTTCTTCTAGGCTAACTGTTTGAAGAACAAGACCAACCGTTCTACAGTGAAATTCCAACAGACAACAGGATCTCGTAGCTATATTGCACACTGCGATGCTCTTGTAAATAGCTGCTGCTTCCTTCTTTTTTTGTGCCATATTATCATATATATATTGACTTGTTCCAAATACAGAGGAAAGCATGTGCGGACCAAAAAGAACCTGAACCGAATGCAGTGCAAATCTTCAAGGATTGCCACACCAGCAAGATGAAGGGCATGAGCACACCAGTTCAAGCCGCTGTTGTAAGTCCTTACTCCTCCTATCTTTGAACAGATTCGTACTGTGATGTGTTCATTTAACTACTTGGTTTGCAGCCAATGTCAGTTACTCTGTTCACTTTTATACACAGTTGTCTTAACATATCATTTCCCCTTATATGGTTTAAAAGAGATGAAGGATATTCTTTTGGTCTTGATCTGTATTCTAGTTGTTATGTTCACGTGCGCACACAATGATAAAATAGCATGTTTGTTTTATATCTGTTTGCCCATGATATGAATGATGTCATACTATGTTCATCCTACTTTAAACCATGTCTCTTTATCCTTAGATGTCAACGAATGTGAGGAAATAGACAATACAGTAGGCATGCTACATGGACATATGTTCCGAAAGTGATTTTATTATGTAGTTTGCACTACAATACATGCTAATGTATTACAGTAGTTCACCAAAATAAGTTATGTATAAATGTGTAACCTACTTTGTTTGTTTTTGTCTCATTAGTAACTTATCTGGTACACTAATCTACAAGTTCAAACTTTCAGGAAGCTATGGAAAAAATGATTGAACAGCCACAACCACCTGAAGGTGATGAGGCTACCACAGGCACAATGTCACATCTTGCTGCAGTGCGTCAGTATCTCTCGACTAATAGTGCAAAAAGCACATTCCTGCGTAATTCTGGGTTGGTTGTCAAGGTAACCTCGTCCAAATCACCTACTGAACAAAATCTTCCTGCTAGGCAGAGTGATATATCTGTGCTCCAGACACAAGTCCAATCCCTAATGGACGTCGTTTTGGAAACAAGAATAGTGGTTGACAAATGTCATCAAGATATAAATGGTTTTGAAACCAGACTATCAGACATTCGCTTCGTTGTTCAAGTGCAATGGCGGAAAAAAGTTGAAGACCGTGCTGCTCCATCAGATTCTACAGCCTGAAACATTAGCACTCAGGTCAAATGATCTGTGCTTCTATACATCTGATGGTGCTTTTATCTGCAAGGACTGTAAACTTTATGCCAACAGGCCTTTTGTTGTGATACAACATTTATGATGCTGCCAAAGGCTGCAATAATTACGATGCTATTTTTGTATAGTGTAGGTTTATCTTAGTAATGTATTCGACCGAAAGCTTCGTAGGAGCCCAACATGCCAACATTCCTCGGGCCCATTTCAATTGGGCTAAAAACGATTATGGGCCGAAATTTGCATGTAGCCCACTAAAAATATCTGGGCCTAAATCAGCATAAGATTTCATATTTTTCTGGTAGGCCTGTGCCCATAGTGGGCCTTTAGCAGGCCTAAACATAATTTGGGCCCTCGGTAACAATAGGCCGTTTACAGGTGTAAATATCTCAAGCCCATAAAAACATGGGCCTTTAAAAGACCGAAAGTGAGATTAGGCCCATTTTACGATGCGGATCTTTCACAGGCCGAAATTCGGACGGGCCGTAAATGCGCCGACCTAATACACTGGCCTTTAACAGGCCGGAAGTTCAGTCGGGCTAGATTATCTTCATTTTTATATGGGCCATTAATGGGCCCAATGTGACGTTGGGCCACATATGGCCCATCGATTTCGTCCGATGTTAACAGGCCGAAAATAACAACAGGCCGAAAGTGGCCCAAATCTATAGTGGGCCTCTAATAGGCTGAATGTCAGACATGGCCGAATAGGACCCAAATCCTTCACAGTCGTTTATGGGCCGAAAGTTTCAATGGCTTGTAAATGGGCCCAAATGAAGCAGGACCTTTAACAGGCCGGAAATACACAGGGCCGTAATTCGGCCCATACACTTAGCGGACTGTTAACGAGCCAGAAGTGACCATGGGCCGTGATGATGACAAGTTTAGGACAGTCCATTGACGGGCCGATTTCACATTAGCCGTACGGGCCTTAACTGAGAATGTTGGACCTTTAGCTGGGTCGGCCCATTATGGTCCGCAAAATCTCATAGGCCTTTAGCAGGGCCGGCCCATTATGGCCCGCAAAATCTCGCGGGCCATTAGCTGGGTCGGCCCATTATGATACGCAAAATCTCGTGGGCCTTTTGCTGGGCTGGCCCATTATGGACCGCAAAATCTTGTGGGCCTCTAGTTGGGCCAGCCCATTTAAACTTTATGGGCCACTTTTGGGCCGTCCACGTGTCAACATATCATAGGCGCATCTCGCCCATTGGATGAGTGACACTTGTGCCAACGTGGATCTGACACGTGTTTCCGTCAGCCAATCAGAATTTTACAGGTGGAAAATCCGCATTGGTCTGGGCTGTTAACGGGTTATCGGATCCAAAATCGGACCCGATAGCTTAACGACGTTCCGTTACGGTGGATGCCACGTGTCGGTCACCCTTTACAAAAGCACTTCTGTGATGCGCGATTTATCGTCATGAAAGTGGACACTTTCGTGATGATAATTTTGGTAATGTCATGGAACACTTCTACGACAGCACAGGTATGACTATCTTCATTCTGTCATAAATTTGTCATGGATGTACATGCATGACAGAAAACGTGACCTACTGTGACAAACACGTATCATCACGGAAGTGTATTTTTTATAGTGGAAGTGGCTTTAGAATTTCTATACTATGTGTACTCATGTAGTATTTATGTTACTTCTTTCTCGCTTTAACTTTGAAGCCCAAATAAGCACCTTTTGCTACTTAATTGTGCTTGCAGTCATTTGTGATTCTCAATTCATGAATAATATATGTTCACAAGACATAAATTTAGAACTTTTCGCACATATGTGCTTAATATTCTTGGAAACTTTTATTCTTTGATTTTTTTCATTGAAGATGTGTCAAGTTAGTGTATAATTATTTTCATCAGAGCTTGTAACATGGCATGGTTTGAAGGATACCAATAGCTTCATTCATTGCGATCCTGGGACCTGGACATATCCTTCATGTCAATTAAGTTTATTTAGTAATGACACCTGAACATGTAACTCATATTTCTTCAGAGTTTTTTGCTTATACTCATGGTTCAAGGTGTGTAGTAGTAATATTGACATGGTGTATGGATTTTTCAGAAGTCGAGCACACATACTCATGACCATTGTGCTACCTATTCGTTATCCATCCATATTGCCCAGAAGCATGCCGCTTTTTTCAATGGTCTTTGTGGATGGCTATTGAGCCCATCTTAGATGAATAGCTGGATACCAGGATGTAACACCGTCATTTATCCCTATAACAATTGAAGTTTTTTCTTTAGTAGGACAACGTAGCTCTATAGATTATATTCAATATAATTACTTGCAAGTTCTCAAGAAATAATTGTTTTGCAACTATAAAAAAGACGACGAGACTGACTTAAGGGTATAGCTTGTAATATGGCACCAGTTCTTGAATTAGTTGTTTCATGCCATTTGAAATGTTTTACATAATACATTGGACAATATACTTTCACACATCATTAGAGATGAGGGTAACCTTATCTCTGTAGAGTTCAATATAAGAAGTGGTGTGTACCCGCATGTGGAGTAGGTTTTGCAATTTTCTCCCGTTGCAACGCACAAGCATATTACTAGTGTGTTGATGAACCAATTAAGCATAGATGCATTGTCGACTAGCTGGGTACTATAGGGTGTTTAACTTAGTAACCATGTATGGTCTACATGTTGCTCCATTGGTTAGGTTGTTGCTTTTCTACAAAGTGCAGCGATTTCATATTTCAATTTTAGTGTACCATGCACAACAATTTGATTGTATCTTTCTATGTTTAGTTTCATATAGCTGTAGTTCATCCTTGCATTATGGGCATGTTGTGTTGTCAATTTGGCTGATGTTTTTTCCGCGGATGATATACCAGCTTCCAAATGTAATCACAATGTTATTTACAATGTATCATTTGAGATTTGCTTTGGCTCTATTGTATTCAATCTCAAGTGCGACAAAGACTGTCTGTGTGGTCTATCAAGTAAGAGCATAAAACTAAGTGTTCAGCAGAAACTATCATACAGAAATCTGTATAACCATCTTCCGGTTCCTAGGCAATACTCTAACCATACCAAATCCCAAGAAATATGTGAGGGGTACAATTTAATCTGCAGGGCTCATGAGTTTCAGACAAAGGAAATAGAGCATTTTGTAGGTTTCAGCTTTATGTGACAGTGGACATGTCTTGTGAACTACAATGATCCAAACCAAAGAAATCACATGTAAGCAATCTCAAAAGTTCTGCAATTGCTACTATTTGTTGTGATGTCTAAAAAATAATTGAGTTTTTGTTGAAGTCCAAATAAATAAAGTATGAGTGGTTCTATGATAAAATAAAATTGAAAATCCCCAAAATGACCAAATTTAAAAAAGGAGCAGTTTGATGTTTGTAAAAAATTCTGATTTTTCCCTCATTACTAAAATGAAAACAAGAAGTTCAAAAATAAAAAAACAAGAAGTTCAAACTATAAAAAGAGCAGACAATGATTCTCACCATTTCTAGAATAAAAAAACTCTAGAAGTACAAATTTAAATAACAGACTAGTTCAATATATATAAGAAAACTAGGATTTTTCTGTTACTAAAAGAAATAAACCAAGAAGTCCAAATTACAAAAATAGGGCAGTCTCATATTTGTAAAAAAACCTAGATTTTCCTTGTTACCAAATAAAATAAAATCAATAAGTTCAAACTACCTATGCGAAAAATCCTAAATTCAATTTAATTATTTTTTGCTTATTTTAAAATAGTTTTTCCTAAGAATAAAACTAAGAAGTTCAAATTAAAATAACAGAGCAGTTCATTTTTTAAAACTTTGATTTTTTTCTCGTTACTAAAGAATAAAATGAAGAAGTTCAAATTAAAATAAAGGCACAACTAAAAAAAGTTTAAATAGATTTTCCCCATTTTAAGAAAACTAGAAGTTCAAAAAAAAAGAACCAATAATTTTAGGTTAAAATAACAAAATGGTTCAATGTTTATAAAGATGATTTTTTTTCTATTTAAAAAATAAAACCGAGTAGGTCAAATTGAAATAATACGGTAGTTCAAATTTTTAATATAAAAACATATTTCTCCATTTCTAGCAAAACCCCCTAAAAGTTCAAACAAAATAACTAGAAGTTCAAATTTAAATAACGGAGCAGTTTTATATTTTTATTAAATTGAATTTTTCCTCGTTACAAAAGATGACCCAAGAAAGCCAAATTAAAAAATAGAGCAACTCAAAATTTATAGAGAAAATGGATATTCCATGTTTCCACAAAAAACTGAGAGGTCAAATTTAAATAACGGAGAAGTTCAATGTTTATTACAATACCAAGAAGGTCAAATTAAAAAAGAGCAGTTTAGTTTTTTTACATAAAAATAGATTTGCCCCCTATTAGAAAAAGACCTAGATAATCAAATTGAAATATTTGAGCAGTTTGATATTTATTACATAACTAGGACTTTTCCCATTACTCATGAATAACACCAAGAGGTCCTAATTAAAAAACGGAGTAGTTCAATGTATGTAAAAAAAACTCAGGTTTTCTCGTTACTAGAGAATAAAACCAATTAGTTCGATTAGAAAAGGCGAAGCGGTTTGATATTTATTTGAAAAATTAGTTTTTTCTAGTTACTAAAGAATAAAACCAATAAGTTCAATTTCAAATAACGAAGAAGTTTGATGTTTCTAAAAAACCTCCCATTTTCACATTTCTAAAAGTACATAATGAATTTCAAATAAAAAAGGTAAAGCAGTTCAATGTCTATAAAAAACTCAAATATTTTCACGTAACTGAGAGAAGTTCAGATTGATAACTGCCAGAAGTTCACGTACTACATGGTGTGCACTTTGTATGAAAAAAAAGAATGGAAAAGCAAAGGCTAAATGTTTTGTTGCTAGAAGTTCAAGTACTCAGCCCGAGAAAGTTCAAAAATTCTTGTGAGAGAGGTTGAACAAAAATGCATGACAGAAGTTCAAGGTGAAAATAGCAGGAAGTTAAACTACTACACGGAATGCCTTTCAGATAAGAATATAAAACTAAAAGCTTAAAAGGTTTATTGCAAGAAGCTCACGTGCTCCGCCTAGCATAGTTCAAAATTCATGTGCGAGATTTCCTCGTTCATTAACATGTTCAAAAAAGGCAAAAAACAACATTGTTTTTGCCATTTTAAAAACTGCTCTCAAACGGCAACGAATACCAATCAGTGGGTAGTAATTGAGCAGGTAAAAGAAACCAATCGGTGGGAATAATTTGAAGATAATGAAATTCCATATGCCTCTGAAGAATACAATAAGGTCTGCATTACCATGGGAAATAAATAGTACTACGTGAGTTAATGTGCATCCATAGACGAAGAAGCATCGGCCGTGGCGGCACCTGGTCGAGGGAGCGTCAGCCGTGGTGACGGCTAGCTGTGGGAGCGTTGGCTATGGTGGTGATTGTCCTAGAGAGTGTGTCGGGTGCGGCGGCGGCTGGCCACTGTATAGACTGGGGAGCTTAGTAGCACCAGATGATCGTTGGACGGGCTGGGAGGCCGTGAGTGTCGGTCGTGGCACCGGAATTTGTGTTGGCGGCGGCTGGCTGGTGGAGCACAGACAAGAGATAGGGCAAGACACGGGTAAATGGAGATGCAAATGGGGAAGATAACATGGGCTACTGCTTTTTAAGCCAGTTCAGCCCACGTTAGAGAGCTTCGATCAGTGGAAAACCCAAGAAGTGGCTATGTACAACCCACAACCCACATGCACGAGTGTAGCGAGTGTTTGACAACGGGTATTAGCGGAAAGAGCTGGTGTGGCATGAATATGATATAGACACTGTGCTTGCTAAGAAAATTGGTAGTAGTGGGGATCAACTTCTTAAGAATGTAAGATATGTTGAAGAATTTGGTGCCAATAGATCTTTTTGGGACCAAGAATGTGCACATGTCATGGTTGGATTATATCAATGGTGAAGACCTAAAATCAGAACGGGGAGTGATGGTTAAAAGCTGAATCCCAAGGGATGAAATAATTTATATGGTTCATAAATCAAATCATCACTTGTGTTTTAGGCCATGCTTTATTGGGTTAGAGGAGTGTAACGATTTTATTTATTTTTGGTTGCAACATATGAACAAATTTTGTAGTAAATAAAATTTCAGAACAATTTTGTAGTAAATAAATGATAAATAGGGAAAGACTAGCAAACAAGCTCGTGCGTTGCAATGGGAGAAAAAATCACTCCTCATACACACATTCAACGATATTAGCAAATCCCTTGAAAACTTTCATGGATGGCATACAAAAAACAATATGATAAGCATTGTTGTAAAGGTGGGATGATTTTTAAAGTGTACTGAAGTTGTGTGCAATTTATTAGACAACATAATTATCTACCTAGCACAAATGCCCGTGCTTCGCAACGGGAGAAACAAACTCACGCACACCCATAGTGAGTCATCTGTGTTGTCACTTCTCTTCGTCACTATCTTCCACTTGCAAATAAATTCATAACTGGGAAGTGACTGGATCACCTATAATAGTAGAAAGTAGAGTAGCATATACCTATTGTCAGCTCTCCCGTACATCACATGAGATTCAACAAAAACAACATCATCAGAAGATTCAAAAGTAACATGGTCACTTTTGACAATCTCCTCCACGAGCCTGTTTTTGATGTATTAGTGTGGCCCCATATATTCCTAGGTAGAGGCACAATGAATTTTTTTATGCACCCACAACCGATAATATATTTAATCGGTCCACAACGGAATTTATTTTGTGTTGCTAATTCCTTAATCGTAAATTTTTTATTTCTTATTTTAGTTCCCAGCTAATTTTATTTTCTCTTAAATTCCTTCCTTTCATGCTTCATATAATTAGCAAAATTTATTCTTTCTTTTATTATTTCCTTCTAAAATTTATTTCTTATTTAATTCCTTTGTTCATGCCTGGTATATAATAGGGAAATTTATTTATTCCTTCTTTAATTCTTTCCATTAATTCCTTCCCTTCCTGCCTTATCATAAAGGATGGAATTTTTTCATCTTTTATTATTTCCTTTAATTCCTTCACTTTCTGCCTCATAATAAGGATGAAATTCATTCTTTTTCTTTTCTTTCCTTCCATGCTCATAACAGCAGAAGTTACTCCTCCATTAATTCGTTTCCTTAATTAAACTTTGTTAATAAAATTTGTTTAACTCATATAAAAGATATCTTCCTCATCTTTGTTGAACAACATAATAGGCAGATGGAGTGGATAGTGCGGGCAGACTATTTCCACGTGAGCTGGGTTTGATTCCCATGTGAAGCACTTTATTTTTTGCATGTTGGCGGGGCGCATACGAAAAAAAAGAACGACGTACAAAAAAATGGGTGATGCACAAAAAAATTGATTGGACCAAAAAAGAAAAGATGCAGAAACAAGGGAGCAACTAGTTAACGAGCGCTCCTTCGGGAGCCTCGCAACGATCAGCGCCTCTCAGCCATTCGCCACGTGTCGTGCTCTAGATGCTCCCTTCGAATTTTGTTTTTTTATTTTTCCGCACGCGTTTTCGGCTTTTTAAACGGGTTTTTTTCGGATTTTTTGACGTTTTGGTTTTCCCCCGGTCTTTCTTAGCTTTTCGATCAAAAAAAAATGAAAAAATGCGTTTTCTTTTATTTTCCTTTTGCGAAAGTCATGGTTTTTCTTCCGCGAGAGGCACGATTGTGCTTTAGCGAGAGTCACGGCCGTGCCTTTCGAAAACGAAAAAAACGTGTTTTTTGTTTTTTTACGAGAGTCATGGTTTTGCTTCCGCGAGAGGCACGGTTGTGCTTTTGCGAGAGTCACGGCCGTGCCTCTCGGAAAAGGGAAAAACAAAACGCGTTTTCTGTTTTTTTTTCTTTTCATGAGAGTCACGGTTTTGCTTCCGCGAGAGGCACGGTTGTGCTTTCGCGAAAGTCATGACCGTGGCTCTAGGAAAGGGAAAAACAAAACGCGTTTTCTATTTTTTTTTGTTTTGTGAGAGTCACGGTTTTACTTCCACGAGAGGCACGGTTGTGCTTTCGTGAAAGTCACGGCCGTGCCTCTAGGAAAGGGAAAAAATACGCGTATTCTGTTTTTTTCGCGAGAGTCACGGTTTTGCTTTCGCGAGAGGCACGGTTGTGCCTTCGCGAGAGTCACAGCCGTGCCTCTCGGAAACGAAAAAAACGTGTTTTCTGTTTTTTTCCTTCCACGAGAGTTACGGTTTTGCTTTCACGAGAGGCACGGTTGTGATTTCGCGAGAGGCACGGGCGTGCCTCTTTCGGAAAGGGAAAAAAACCGTGCTCCCGGTTCGGTTTTTTCGCCCGGTTTTTACGTCTGGTTTTTTCGTGAAAAAAAAGTTGGTCAAAACCTATCAACATGAGATCTAGTTTTGAAGATCTCGACGCGAGGAATCCAATGGTAAAATGGTTCGAGATTTGGACGCACTGTTTAAGAGATAAAACGTTTTGAATAAACGGATCTACGAAAAAAGAGAAAACTCCCAGGTTGTGACAAGTGGCGCGCTGCATGTGCGCCACTTGTTGCGACCTGGGTAAGTGGAGTGTTCTTTGCAACGAGTACTCCTTAATTAGTGATTTCGAAGAAACAATCCTCTCTTTAATAGTAGGTTTAAGTTTAGAGTAGATTTAGATTAGATTAGATTTTTTTTTGAGACAAATTAGATTAGATTTAGAAATAACGTACCTGATGTTGGGCCGACCCAAATAAGGCCTATCGGACGGCTTCAGGTGTGCTGTGTTGTTGCGAATACTGGCCATCGGGCCTTCTGGGCACGGCTAGTCGGGCCAGTTAGGGCATCTTCAGCTGCGCCTCCAGGAAGGCCTTCTCAGGCGTTTTTTTTGTACCGGCGCCGAAAAAATGGCACAGACGCGCCTTTAGGAGTCCGATTTTCGCCGGACTAGGCCGAAAACAGCGCCGGTGGACCCAGGCCGAACCCGGCGCGCTGGGGGCGCCCGGGGGCGTCGGGGCGAACTGTTTTGGCGCGAAAAAGCCGCGGGCCAGATGCGTCAGGGACACGGCGGCTCGTCTTTCCCCAACTGCCTCGGTTCCCGTAGGGAATTAATGGCAAGGCTGCCGCCAGTCAGCCTTGCCGTTGATTCCTCACGGGCGGCGCGTCACGGGACGGCGCGCCGACACCTCCCCTCCCTCGCACGCATACACACGGGCACGGAGCGGCTATAAAAGACGGCGGTCTCTCGCGTGTGCCCACACCAGACTCGCCCCTCGCCGCCGCCCATCCCCTCTCTCTCCGTCTCCGTCTTCCTCTCCCGAGCGCCACCAGCAGCCCCTCTCTCTCCCTCTCTACCATCGCCGAGCCCGTCGCCATGGCAGAGCGCTTCCCCAGAGACGAGGCGGCGGCGAACGGCGTTGGCCGCCGTTCGCTCCGTGAACAGGAGTCCTGGCTCCTGTTCCAGGCGAACATCCCGGTGCCGCCGGACATGCGCGCCGGGCCGACGGGGTGGCGGCTTAGCGACGGGGGAGTGCCCGTTCCCCCGTTACCCGACGCCGTGGCGAAGCCCAGGTACTTCGTCGAGGAGGTCGAGGTCACGCGCGCCTCCCTGACCGACGGCGAGCGCTCCCTCCCCCAGTACACCGCCGGCAATCACGCGGCTTGGGCGGCGTACTTTCAGCGCCGCCAGCAGCAGCGCCTGGCCTCCACCAACGACGTGCCGGTGGTCGGCGGCGCGAAGAACAGCGAGGAGCACCGCCTGTGATGGGGCGTCCCCGGCCGCACGCTGGATGGCGTTCTGGCGTACCTCGACGGCGGCAACAACCCGCCGTTGACCTATCCTGCGACGGGGGCCGCCCCGTCGCAACACCGACGCGCATGGGCGCCAAGGAGGTTCGCCTCCTCCTCGTCTTCCTCCTCTCGCTCATCTTCCCACTCCTCCGATTTTCCGGCGCTTCTCGGCGTCAAGGCCGAGCCCGCGGCGGAGACGCCAATCGGTCGGCGCACTCGCAGCGTCGGCATCGTCATCAACGAGGGCAGCCGGCGCGCCTCCTCCTCGTCGGCTCCTCCGCGCTTCGTCAAGCCAAAGATGGAGCCGGGGCTGGCGCCGGTGAAGACGGAGCCGGGGCTGGCGCCGGTGAAGGCGGAGTTCAACGACGACGACGCGGCGCTAGAATGGGCGCGCCAGGACTCCATTGCAATGGAAAAGGCGCGCCGGGAGAAGGAGAAGGAGCGCCAGCGCGCCACCCTGCGCCGCTTCGAGGAGCGCCGACGCGACCGCGATGAAGACGGGGTCGTCGTCTTATGCGACAGCGACGACGACGACGACGCGTGGCCGCCAGTCCGCCACGGCGACGCCGGGCAGGGGTCCAACAGGGGCGCCCGCGTCAAGGAGGAGAAGGCCGACGACGACGATGGCGGCGACGGCGGCGACGACTTCAGCCTCTTTCTTTTCTAGATTAGGTTAATGTAATGAAAATGCGCAAATTTCACCAAAATTTGCCATGTTTGGCCGAAATTTAACTAGTTTTTATTATAACTTCGCTGAACGGTCTTTTTTTATTTTAATACGCGCCTGGGGCGGCCCTGGGGGCCGACGGCTGGGGACCGACTCTCCCAAGACCAATATTTGCGCCGGCTCATCCCAGACGGCGCTTTTAGACGCTCGCTGTGCGGCCAACGGCTGGAGATGCCCTTAGTTGTGCCGCGACGGCCATGACCCAGACCAGAGCGACACGGTTTGCTCTACTAGCGCGGACAGTGTTGTAGCCGGAGACGGGGAAACCCTAGCTAGCCCTCCGGGTAGGATATAAGATAGGCTTGAGGGAATCCAACAGACCCGGCGGCAAGAATAGAACTAGGGAGATCTGCTAAATCGACAATAGATGGCGGCGGCTCTTCGATTTGCTGCGAGAAAGATCTGCGATCGCGCCCTTCAGCGACCACTGCAGCCGTATCTTACGGCGGCCGCCGAAGCTGCCATCAAAGAGGACAAGCGGCAGCTGTTGCGCCATGGCGCGGCCTATCTTCGCAGGTTCTCCAGCGAATCGCAAAATCTTTTCAAGAACAAGGTATGCACTCGTCCCTTGCCTTGTGGAATTTGCAAAATCAGATCTTCTTTTCCTTTTTCGTATCTGCGTTGATTTTAACAGCACACCTTATTAGAACAGGCTGGATTTGCTAGTTAGGGTGCGTTCGGCAATCGCCCAGCGCCGCTAAATCCTGACCCCCGCTTCCCAATCGCAAATCTCGTTTCACGGACGAAAACGAGAATCACTAAAAGCGTTTGGTGCCTTCCTCCAGCTCGGTCAGCACGGATTCATCTAGGCTTTCAGCTTTCAGCCCATTAGACCAAGAAACGGTGCCTTTTTAAGAGGCGGCGGCCGGCTGGGGCGGCGGCCGAGAAGGCAGATTCGAGTAGTACGGAGGACGCGTACTTGAGGGTCGGCCCATGGAAGGGGCGGAGTAGTCGCTAGGGATTATGGACCGGGAACGGTTTAGTCCGAATCGTTTTTTCAGTCTTTGTAAATAGAGGAAAGTATCATTTTCCCCCTCAAATCCTGTCTGATGGACCGATTTCCCCCCAAAGTCTAAAACCGGATCAATCAGCCCCTAAACTCTCCAAAACCGGATCAATTCTCCCCCATGGTGGTTTTGCACCAGATTTAGGTGGTTTTGACTAGTCTCCTTGCTGACTGGACAGTGCTGACTTGGCAGATGCAACTTTCCCCAATTTTTAATTGCAATCCGCTCCCTCGCTGCGAAGCACTCTGTCGCCGTCCCCTTTGTCGGCTCCCCTCGCCGTCCCCTCGCCGCCCCCTCGCCGCCCCATCGCCGTCCCCTCGCCGTCCCCTCGCCGTCCCCTCGCTCCCCGCAGTCCATGGTGTCTGCTAGCTCGTCAAGCAGTCATCGGTCGCCGCGGTCCATGGCCTTCTCAGGGCAGTCGCCGGTGCCATATCGGGAGCCAGCGATGGCGTACTCGCCTGAGAAGGTGTGCCACTGCAAAGTCAAGGCTCCGAGGTGGATTTCGTGGAGCATTGCCAACCCCGGTCGTCGATACTACAACTGAAGCCAATCTCTGGTAACTAGATCTGTGCCCGCCGTTTCTGTTTGTTGTTTCGTTGAGCAGCAAAGTTATAGTCTTTGCGTGATTCTTTTGACAAAATTGCACAATTTTTTGAATAGGGATATGACTGTGGGTACTTCAAGTGGCATGATGATCCCCTGGATAAGTTTGTCAGTACGCTACTAGGTGACCTGCGAGATGTTGTGAATCGGCTGAAGACAGAGGTTAGGAAGCTCAAGACCGAGAAATCACAGCTGGAGCATGCTCTCATGGATGCCAAGTGCAGCATTGGTGATGCTGATGTTTATGTGCTGGATTTGAAAGCGCAGCATGCTCAACAAATGGATGTTCTTGCCAAGGAATTTCAGAGAAGCAAAAAGATGTACAAATTTGCCATCTTTTTCTGCATTGTGTCTGCTGTTATCATGGCTTTGAAGATGTGATGTTGTATCTTAGTGAACCACCTATGTAAGCTTGAGTGAACAAATGTATTTGAGTTTAAAATTTCAAAAGTCTGAACTTGTGTCTGAAGTTAACTGAACTTTTGGTTGTCTGAATTTTTCTGAAGCGTTGTCTGAAGTTAACTGAACCCACTGCTTTGACAGCCACCCATTTAAGGCCAGCGCTCGCCCAGACAGCACTAGCCCACCCACTCTCATCCACTCGCCGTTCCCCATTATCATCCACTCCCTTCACCTCTCGCACACCCACTCATATCGCTTCTCGACGCCGGCGATGGCGCCCAAGAAGAAGACTGCAAGAGATGTTCGCCGTGCTCCAGATCGGTGGGAGGAAACTGTGAGCAGGTTCTGCAAGGGGGATTCAGAGGAAAGGGCCGGTGTGGAGGAGATCTGCAACAGATTTCCGAGCTTGCAGATGTGCGTGGACCATGCTAGGGGCCTCATCGTTGTGGCAACTGATGATGAGAAGAAGACAATGTTCCCCGACGGCCGTCCCATTCCAACTATCTCTGTTTTCCTTTGGGCTATGAATGAGGCGGAGAAGTCACCAGATCCGCGTCAGTGTGCCAGGTGGTACGAGTACCGCTCCCGCCGTCGCCCCCCTCCACCTCCAGTTGAAGGTCTCGTCGGCGTCGTGGTCGCTGTACCAGCTGCAGTGAAGCAGGTTATTGTGCACTCTAACAGCGACGGAGAGTGCAGTGAAGATGTGTTGGAGGACAGCGAGCAGGAGCAGGATGTGGAGGACAGCGAGCAGGAGCAGGTGGTGGTGGATGTGGAGGACGGCAGCGAGGGGGAGGTGGCGCCTGCCGACGACGACGTGTACGTGGTGGCGCCGGTGATCCCGCAGCTCGGCGACAGGAGCATGCCAATCGAGGCGGAGACTTACATCCGCGTCGGCATTCGCCACTCCGACCGCATCAAGAAGATGAAGGACATGCAGAAGTGAAGACAGAGAAGTTAAGTTTCTAGTTCAGTGTCTAGTTCATTATGCACTGAGAAATGCAGTTAAGTTTGTAGTCAGGACTGGAGAAATGCAGTTAAGTTTCTATGTTAAGTTTGTATGTTAGGTACTGGACAAATGCAGTTATGTATGCACTGTCAGAGTTTCTAGTTAAGTACTGAACAAATGCAGTGATCAAATGTACTGAAGATGTTCAAGCATAAATGTTTTCAACTCTGTTGTCCTCTTTGTTTTAATCCAAAAAATTATAGTAGCAGAAATTGTGCCTCAAATTAACAGAAGCAGAAATTTAGGACAAGTGTGGCACAAATTTAGCACAGTATCACAAATTTTGTAATCAAATGGATGCCCCTTTCTTAGCATTTAGTGCCTCCTTGTATGCAGCAAGGTTGAACACACAATGTTGTGGAACTCTAGGTTGAGAGCTTGGTTGTGAGCTCTGTTGAGAGCTTGGCTGTGAGCTTTGTTGAGATGTAGGTTCATTGATCCTCAGGGTTCCTAGTTTTCTTCTAACTTCCCATTTCTTTGGCCTAGGTTGCACAGTCATTGCCTTGCCTTTTATATCAGCAGCCTGCAAACAAGTTTTCATTAGTATAAACAAAAAAGCAACCAAGTTTTCATTAGTAGAAACAAAAAGCAACCAATTTTTCATTAGTACTAACAAGTGTCATCTTAACCTGCTTTTCAAGCACAGCTTTCTGAGTCTGAAGAGCATCAAAAGCCTCTTTGTCTTGCTTCTTTTGTTTTGCAGCTTCTCTGACCAAATGAGCATTTCCATGATGTTTAGCTGCATCATTGTTCTTAAAGCTTGATCTATTATGTCCTTGCCTTTTGCAAGAACTACAAGTGATCTTGCCACCTACTTTGCTCATCTTAGTACCCTTAGGTTTTTCTCCTTCCTCTCTCCTTCTTTCTGTTTTAGGCCTTCCAGGCAAGCTAATGTGACCAGGTGGTTGTGGCTTTGGATTTGTTGAAATAGGCCAACTCTCCTCTCCCTCCAAAGGTTGTAAGCAATGATCATATATCTTGTTGTACACTTCTATGGAGTAGCAAGGAGCAATATAATCATCAATTTTCTGTCCTGTTTTATAGATAGCACTAATGGCATGGCAGCAGGGTAAACCTGACAGCTGCCAATATCTACACGAGCAAGTCCAGAGCTACAAGTTAACAGTAAATTTGAATTTCTCATGCTCTTGCACTTCAAATCCATCTTTCCCATTCCACAGCACATGGCAGAAATCTGATCTCCTTATGTTTTGCTTCAGTTTTTTGAAAATGTTGGGACATATAGTTCCTTTCCAGTTAACTGACTTCCCTCTATTTTCTTGTACCCTCACCATAATTTTGCACCTGATCCACTCAAGCATTGAGACAATAGCAAGGTACCTAGCTAACAGGATGTAGTTGTTGAAAGATTCACACATGTTGTTATCAACTGAATCACAATTAGACCCCAGCTTCATGTAGGCCCTACTCCAATGTACTGGATCAGTGTTCATCATATCTTTTGCACCCTCAACAGTAAATTGTGCTAGCCTGGCCCTATTGTAGTTGAAAATCACTTTGTTTGGTGATTTTGCACATCTCCAAAACCTTTTCTGAAGATCATGGTCTGGGTGTTTTTTCTTCCAATTAGCATATATGTGTCTTGCACACATTCTATGCTCAGCTTTAGGAAAAATGTCCTCCATTGCCCCTATAAGTCCCTTTTGTTGATCTGACATAAATACATATCCATCTCCTTGATTGCTTATTTTCAGGTCCTGGTTTATTTTGGCAAGAAACCAGAACCATGGCTCATAATTTTCTTTCTCCACAACAGCCCAAGCAATAGGATACATCTGGTTATTTGCATCTCTTCTTATAGCACACAACATATGTCCATAGCAAGCACCTTTGAAAAAACAACCATCAAGGCCAATAACTTTTCTACAACCTGCCAAGAAACCTTTCTTCAAGGCATCAAAACACATGTAAAACCTTTGAAATACATATGACCCATCCTTTTCATTATGGTCCAACTTCACTGCAACTGTGCTTCCAGGATTAGTTCTCAGCAGCTCTAACTGATAATTAAATAATTTTGAGTACTCTCCTTCAGTGGAATGCAATAGTTTCTGCATGACCATTCTCTTTGCCTTCTTGCACTGTGCAACTGTCACATCAGCAAATAAGTCCTCAAGTACAGTTTTCCTCAAATCTTCTAACTTCCAATTTGGATTTGCTCTTATAAGCCTGCCATATTTTGTAGCAATAACAGTTGATGTGACCAGTTTGTTATCTCTTCTTGGAATGCAATGGTGCTCATCTACAAAGGTAGACACCTGTAGCCACTTATTTCTAGTAGTTTTAGAAGCATAGATCATCCAGTTGCAGCCAGGCCAAGTACACTTTGCACCTACTTTATGATTTTCATCCTTTGTGAAAGCAATATGCACATGTTTCTTAATGCCATATTTTATTAGAGCTTTCTTCATCTGATGTCTTCCTCTAAAAACCATTCCTATCTCAAATGTAGGAATTTCTGATTTGCTGTCATATTTTCACCATTCACTTTTCCTTCTCACTAGCTGTGTGGCCCCCTCACCATCACTTTCCTCATCAAAAGAGCAGTCATCATCTGATGACACAACATCATCTTCTATGCCATCCAGCTTCTCATCACCAGACAATCCTTCAATCACATTATTATCTTTGATGACAGGCCCCACAGCATCCCCTAATTTCTTTGCTCTCTTCTACCTCCTAATTTCCCTTGCTAATTTCCTTAATTTCTCTACCTCTGATTCTTCAGCAGAACTGTGCTCTGACAAAGGCTGGTAGTCAATGTCACTTTCATCATCACCTTCTTCTCCTTCTTTTACATTTTCATGTAATACTTCATTAGCACTTGTTCCATTTTCAACATGATCTGTAGATGTATACTCAAATTCAGAAGTAGCTGCTGGGTTCTGTCCTTGAGTAAATTGTGGCATTGTTCCTCTCTGTGGTGTACCTGCTACTGCTTTGGTCTTTGCAGATTTTGCTTTATTTCCTACTGGAGCTGAAGAAGATGCACCTGGACATGAAGAAGATGCACCTTGGGCTGCACCTGGAGTTGGAGGATGGGCACATGCACCTTGAGCTGCACCTGAAGATGTAGTTGCTGAAACTGGAGCTGCAAGAGGTACTTTTCTTCTTTTAGTTGCAACTCTACTTGCTCTACTTTTCTTAATCTTCACTGGACTCTCAAATGTAGTAAGAAAGTCATTAGCCTCACTTATTATCCTCAAATTTTCTTCCTCAGCAGCTGTCCTTTTCACACCTACAACAACTTCTGGCTCTGCTCTTTGTTCTGCTAAAGCTGCTACATTTGATAAAAACATCTCATTGACCATGTTTGTCTCCACAGCATCCACATTTACCAATGCAAATCTGCTACCTTTATGCTTGGAATATGTTTCTGAAACTACCACAGGCACATCATCTACCACAGGCACATCATCTACTCTGTTTTGCAACTGCTTTACTGCTTCTTCACACAACTGCACTTCCTCCACATAGATCTCTGCACATGACCCAATAGGTGTTGCATTCCCCATCTTCTCCACACTTGAATCATCAAAAATAAATTGCAAACCCTCACTCAGTTTTTTCCCTGGAACAAGCCAGTGCATCTTGTAACTATAATCCCCCCTACAATGTCCTCTTTGTACATGATACATGTCCTGAGCATAAGACAACAAAAGCTCAAACTTTAGGCTTTTCCTATCGAACGGAAAAGTAATCATCAGACCTCCGTTGTATACAAGCAATCCATCCACTGTCTCAAATTTGCCAAAATAATGTAGTGACACATAACTTATTTCTTCTTCATCTGCTGCCTCATCGACAAGACCTGCCCAAAAAAACAATCTTTACCTCATTACATAGCTCAGGACCTACCCATAAAAACAATCTTCCTATGATCTACCCTACACCTCCACCATCTGCCTGCCATGGCAGCAAAATTGGGTGCAGTAGATGACTTCTAAGCGCAGCTCTGATTTCTCCTAAACTAAGATCATGCAGTAGATGACTTCGACGGGAAAGAAAGGGGGGCGGTTGACTCACCATCGGGCGGCGTGGAGGCCGGCGGCAGGGTGGACGCCATGGTGGCGTGGGCGGACGCCGCCGGTGTGCTTGACGCCGTCGCGGCAAGGTTGGGCGTCGTCGTCCAGGCACAGGGAGGTTGGTCGATGCACATGGACCGAAATCACCTGAATTGGGGGCTGATTGGTCGACCGGCTCCCCCAATCGATGAAAACACCTGAAATCTGCCAAGTCAGCACTGTCCAGTCAGCAAGGAGACTAGTCAAAACCACCTAAATCTGGTGCAAAACCACCATGGGGGAGAATTGATCCGGTTTTGGAGAGTTTAGGGGCTGATTGATCCGGTTTTAGACTTTGGGGGGAAATCGGTCCATCAGACAGGATTTGAGGGGGAAAACGATACTTTCCTCTTGTAAATACGACCGAAACATATCTAAATCCTTAAGAGTAGAATTCCTTTATATTAGGCGGCAAAAGTGCCAGAAATCATAAGACAGCATACCTTGTTATTGCTTCTTATGTTCCATTCTGTGTTGTCACTAATAGATAATTATAAGAAGAATCATCTTATAGTATATTTCTTGCAGCCTGGAGCCATGTCCGGGGCAAATCCTGCGGCGGCTTCTCCACTAATCAATAATGCACAAGCCACATCTCCTCCACCAATATGGTAATTGTGTACTATTTAATTTACAGATGTTTTCGTGTCAACTTATAAATTTGTCCTAACTCGTTTATTATTTGTATAGGTCGCCTAGGAACAAAATGTTCTTACCCCTTGCTGCTGGGTACGTAACGGCCTTATGTGCAGGAATCTCTGGAATACTTTACTATTGTACCCATGAAGAGCGGGGCCCCTTTTTCGAAACCCCGAAGAAGCGGAGTGGTTAACGTTTAGATTTGTCCTATGCTTCGGAGAAAGCAGAATAATTGGACCTGTGGATGTATATGATTTAGTAGTAGTTAGCTTCATCGCCTGTTTTTTACTCTGACTGTGTTGAACAATGGTTACGATGATTTAGTAGTACTTGAGCTTCTTCTGTCTGTTTTCTATTTTCTTATATATGTAGCCTCAGAGCATCTCCAACAGATGATGCAAAATATCAAAATATAACACCCAAAAACAGTTTCACTCAAATTGCACGTAAAAAATATTCTGCAGTAGCAGATGATGGTTGCTCGCCGGGTGACTTGGGTCTAAGCCTCTAAGGTGGTCGTTGTGTGGATATGAATGACCGGCCTTGAATGGCCGTAAGGGTGTGGCAATTGTCCCTCGCTTCCATTCCTCTGATCAAACATGATGCAAGGCAATCTATAATAATAGAGAAGATTGTTGTTGGATAACTTTCTATTCAAATTACAACAAAACAAAAAGTAGCGGGAAAGAATAGCAGAGAAGCATCATGTGATAGCAGCAGAATCACAATTCTTCTTCTCTCATTTTTCTTCAAAAGCGAAGCTCCAAATCAGGAGAGTATTATATAGTGGCCACCGCCCTGCTGTTACACATCACAAAATCAACCGTAGCACATCAGCCTCAAGCACTTCATCCTTCAGGACTGTTAAGAAATTATTAAGACTGCAGCCTCAAGCACTTCATCCCTCTGGACTGTTAACAAATTATTAAGATTGCTCTGAGCTCCGAGACACAATGAAAATACTGCAGAACTATGTTTGAATAGCTGGTGTTGCCAGGTTTAGAATACCAGCAAGTACTTGGTGGTCTTGAACCTCCAGAGAGCGACATCAATGGTGATACCCTTCTCATGCTCAGCCTTGAGCTTGTCGAGCACTCAGGCCTACCTGAATGACCTCTTGTTCATCTCAGCGACTTCCTTCTCGAACCTCTTGATCACACGCTTGTCAATGCCTCCAAGCTTGTTGATGAGATGGCCAGTCATGGTTGACTTGCCAGAGTCAACATGGCCAATGACCACAATACTGATGTGGATCTTCTCCTTGCCCACGACTGCTTACCTACCTGCATCTGCATAGATCAAATTAGGGATGGCGAAAAGAGTTAAAAAAATTAATACTATGGTTTAAACTTCAAATAGCAAATGAATGAATGATAGTAATAATTTGGAAGAATGCAAATGAATGAATGGTGGTGAAGGTCGGCATATTTTCTATGATGGTCATAAAGTTTTCCACTTCATTAGGAATTTGGTAATTAAGGCAAACATTGTTGTCCAACTGCTCATCCATCTTACCATCTGCTTGTGCCTTCTCTTCATTCTTTGACATGTTAAACTGTAAAATTGGTTGTATGACAAACTCTGATACGTTATTCTCTCCCAAGCCACTTGTTAAATGGATATCCAGCTTATCAGTGACGTGACCCTGCCAATTGAGATGTACTGGCATGTCTTCTATGTAAACCTTGGAGAGCATGGCTTCTTCCTATGAAACACACGGATATCTTCGATAATTTCAAACCATCCTTAACTTCTGGTCCAAAATATTCACCACAGGAACCCTCTGGCTCATGCATTGCCATCTTTCCTCTTTTCATGTTTGCTCATTTGTCTAGGGTTCCATCTAGCATTACAGCCGATGCCCTATCACTACGATCAACCCAATCATTGACTTCATCAACAGGTTCTCGGCCGACCGTGATGCCACTTAAAACATTGCTGACATTCCAGAGTTGGGGATATGCAGGATAACTGTATTGTCGGCTTCTATTACTCGTTACTATGAGGTACAGGTTGCATGGCCTCTGTATTTATGCATAGAAAAAAGGCATTAATCAACACCATGTAACCGAGATGACATTCAGAAGCACTTATGTAAGAACCAGTCCAAGGAACTTTGCGAGCATCGTCACACTTTGGCACCTTGGTCATTGCAGAATTATCTTCCATTCCGATATCCTTAGTGATATTTCTTGTAATATACCCAGTAGAACCATCTATCACAGTCACAACACATATCCATCTTTTCTTGAAATGCATACATACCAAGAAATTTACACACTCTGGTAGCATACAACTTCGCCTCCTCACATCACCAAAGCATTAACACTCCGAACTCATGTTGAAACACCACAACCAAAAATGTGGAATAATTGACTGCCAGCTATCTTGCCACTTATGGTTCATTCAGGTTTAGGAGAGCATAGTTTTATTGATAGAACACAACACAATTAGCATCATAATTTTTCAAAATATCTTTCTATTTCAAAACAGAATGTAATCTATATTATCATCAAGTCAGAAATTAGAGAATAGTAATAGTTAAGCAAACAACCTTTTATATATGGGGGATTCCTTTATACACATCCCTAGAAAGTACCATGTAGGCATATAATCTATCTGCGCACACCCAATCAATCAAAACCGACAGTAGAATAATCCGGCCATGAGCTATAGAGTAGAGGACCATAAAGCCGTGGTTACCTCTTCGAGAAGCCGCATATGTGCCCCTTTACTGGGTTTTGAACCTGAACCTTTTGGTTACAAGTATACGCAACTGACCTATTCACCCATCAGTCTGAATCGGTGGAAAGGGCTACACAATCCAGATATTCACTTCAACACCCCCTCTCACATGCAACGCGAGAAGTCAACACGTGAATAGACTCAGGTATGGCTCAAGAGACTTATACTTAGACATAGAGGGGGCAGGATCATTTTTTAATAAATTACGAAAGCCAGAACTTGAACTCTAGACCTTAGGCCCTGATACCATGTTAAGCTTCATGCACTAGCCAACACAACCAAAAGCCCGAACCGATGGAAAGGACTGTGCAATCCACATATACACTTCAACACCCCCTCTCACGTGTGATGCGGGAAGTCAACACGTGGATAGACTCAGAGGTATGGCTCAAGAGTCCTATACGTGGCCAAAGGGGGCATTAGTAATTTTTGGATCAATTGCAAAAGCCACAAATTGGACTCAAGACCTTAGACTCTGATACCATGTTAAGCTTCATACACTAGCCAACGCAACAAAAAGTCAGAACTAAGGGAAAGGGCTAATAATTGTTGGGGAACGTAGTAATTTCAAAAAAATTCCTACACACACGTAAGATCATGGTGATGCATAGCAACAAGAGGGGAGAGTGTCGTCCACATACCCTCGTAGACCATAAGCGGAAGCGTTATGACAAAGCGGTTGATGTAGTCGTACATCTTCACGATCGACCGATCCTAGTATCGAACGTACGACACCTCCGCGATCTGCACACGTTTAGCTCGGTGACGTCCCACGAACTCACGATCCGGTAGAGCTTCGAGGGAGAGTTCCGTTAGCACGACGGTGTGATGATGGTGTTGATGAAGCTACCGATGCAGGGCTTCGCCTAAGAACCGCTACGATATGACCGAGGTGGATTATAGTGAGGGGGGCACCGCACACGGCTAAAAGATCAAAGATCAACTTGTGTGTCCATGGGGTGACCCCTGCCCCCATATATAAAGGAGCAAGGGGGGAGGCCGGCCGACCCTAGGAGGGCGCGCCAAGAGGAGGAGTCCTCCTCCTAGTGGGAGTAGGACTCCCCTTTCCTTGTCCCACTAGGAGGGGGAAGGAAGGAGTGGGAGAGGGGAAAGGCAAGGGGGGCGCTGCCCCACCTTTCCTTGTCCTATTCGGACTCAAGGGAAGGGGCGTGCGGCCTGCCCTGGCCGCCCCCTCTCTCTCTCCACTAGGGCCCATCAAGGCCCATTAGCCCCATGGGGGTTCCGGTAACCCCTCCGGCACTCCGGTTTTCTCCGAGATCATCAGAAACCCTTTGGTGTCCGAATATAGCCGTCCAATATATCAATCTTTATGTCTCGACCATTTTGAGACTCCTCGTCATGTCCGTGATCACATCCGGGACTCCGAACTACCTTCGGTAGATCAAAACACATAAATTCATAATACCGATCGTCACCGAACGTTAAGCGTGCGGACCCTACGGGTTCGAGAACTATGTAGACATAACCGAGACTCATCTCCGGTCAATAACCAATAGCGGAACCTGGATGCTCATATTGGTTCCTACATATTCTACGAAGATCTTTATCGGTCAAACCGCATAACAACATACGTTGTTCCCTTTGTCATCGGTATGTTACTTGCCTGAGATTCGATCGTCGGTATCTCAATACCTAGTTCAATCTCGTTACTGGCAAGTCTCTTTACTCGTTCCGTAATACATCATCCCGCAACTAACTCATTAGTTGAATTGCTTGCAAGGCTTATACTGATGTGCATTACCGAGAGGGCCCAGATATACATCTCCGACAATCGGAGTGACAAATCCTAATCTCGATCTATGCCAACTCAACAAGTACCATCGGAGACACCTGTAGAGCACCTTTATAATCACCCAGTTACGTTGTGATGTTTGGTAGCACACAAAGTGTTCCTCCGGTATTTGGGAGTTGCATAATCTCATAGTCATAGGAACATGTATAAGTCATGAAGAAAGCAATAGTAATATACTAAACGATCAATTGCTAAGCTAACGGAATGGGTCAAGTCAATCACATAATTCTCTAATGCTGTGATCTCATTAATGAAATGACAACTCATGTCTATGGTTAGGAAACTTAACCATCTTTGATTCAACGAGCTAGTCAAGTAGAGGCATACTAGTGACACTTTGTTTGTCTGTGTATTCACACATGTACTAAGTTTCCGGTTAATAAAATTCTAGCATGAATAATAAAAATTTATCATGATATAAGGAAATATAAATAACAACTTTATTATTGCCTCTAGGGCATATTTCCTTCAGTCTCCCACTTGCACTAGAGTCAATAATCTAGATTACACAGTAATGATTCTGACACCCATGGAGTCTTGGTGCTGATCATGTTTTGCTCGTGAGAGAGGCTTAGTCAACGGGTCTACAACATTCAGATATGTATGTATCTTGCAAATCTCTATGTCTCCCTCCTTGACTTGATCGCGGGTGGAATTGAAGCGTCTCTTGATGTGCTTGGTTCTCTTGTGAAATCTGGATTCTTTTGCCAAGGCAATTGCACCAGTATTGTCACAAAAGATTTTTATTGGACCCAATGCACTAGGTATGATACCTAGATCGGATATGAACTCCTTCATCCAGACTCCTTCATTTGCTGCTTCTGAAGTAGCTATGTACTCCGCTTCGCATGTAGATCCCGCCACGACGCTTTGCTTAGAACTGCACCAACTGACAGCTCCACCGTTCAATATAAACACGTATCCGGTTTGTGACTTAGAGTCATCCGGATCAGTGTCAAAGCTTGCATCGACGTAACCATTTACGATGAGCTCTTTGTCACCTCCATAAACGAGAAACATATCCTTAGTCCTTTTCAGGTATTTTAGGATGTTCTTGACCGCTGTCCAATGATCCACTCCTGGATTACTTTGGTAACTCCCTGCTAAACTAATAGCAAGGCACACATTAGGTCTGGTACACAGCATTGCATACATGATAGAGCCTATGGCTGAAGCATAGGGAACACCTTTCATTTTCTCTCTATCTTCTGCAGTGGTCGAGCATTGAGTCTGACTCAACTTCACACCTTGTAACACATGCAAGAACCCTTTCTTTGCTTGATCCATTTTGAACTTCTTCAAAACTTTATCAAGGTATGTGCTTTGTGAAAGTCCAATTAAGTGTCTTGATCTATCTCTATAGATCTTGATGCCCAATATATAAGCAGCTTCACCGAGGTCTTTCATTGAAAAACTCTTATTCAAATATCCTTTTATGCTAACCAGAAATTCTATATCATTTCCAATCAATAATATGTCATCCGCATATAATATTAGAAATGCTACAGAGCTCCCACTCACTTTCTTGTAAATACAGGCTTCTCCAAAAGTCTGTATAAAACCATATGCTTTGATCACACTATCAAAACGTTTATTCCAACTCCGAGATGCTTGCACCAGTCTATAGATGGATCGTTGGAGCTTACACACTTTGTTAGCATCCTTTGGATCGATAAAACCTTCAGGTTGCATCATATACAACTCCTCTTCCAGAAATCCATTCAGGAATGCAGTCTTTACATCCATTTGCCAAATTTCATAATCATAAAATGCAGCAATTGCTAAAATGATTTAGACGGACTTACGCATCGCTACAGGTGAGAAAGTCTCATCGTAGTCAACTCCTTGTTGTCGAAAACATTTCGCAACAAGTCAAGCTTTGTAGACAGTAACATTACCGTCGGCGTCAGTCTTCTTCTTGAAGATCCATTTATTCTCGATGGCTTGCCGATCATCGGGCAAGTCAACCAAAGTCCACACTTTGTTCTCATACATGGATCCCATCTCAGATTTCATGGCCTCAAGCCATTTTGCGGAACCTGGGCTCATCATCATTTCCTCATAGTTCGCAGGTTTGTCATGGTCAAGTAACATGACCTCCAGAACAGGATTACCGTACCACTCTGGTGCGGATCTTACTCTGGTTGACCTACGAGGTTCAATAGTAACTTGATCTGAAGTTACATGATCATCATCATTAGCTTCCTCACTAATTGGTGTAGGAGTCATAGGAACAGATTTCTGTGATGAACTACTTTCCAATAAGGGAGCAGGTATAGTTACCTCATCAAGTTCTACTTTCCTCCCACTCACTTCTTTCGAGAGAAACTCCTTCTCTAGAAAGGATCCATTCTTAGCAACGAATGTATTGCCTTCGAATCTATGATAGAAGGTGTACCCAACAATCTCCTTTTGGTATCCTATGAAGACACATTTCTCCGATTTGGGTTCGAGCTTATCAGGTTGAAGCTTTTTCACATAAGCATCGCAACCCCAAACTTTAAGAAACGACAACTTTGGTTTCTTGCCAAACCACAGTTCATAAGGCGCTATTTCAACGGATTTAGATGGTGCCCTATTTAACGTGAATGCAGCCGTCTCTAAAGCATAACCCCAAAATCATAGCGGTAAATCAGTAAGAGACATCATAAATCGCACCATATCTAGTAAAGTACTATTACGACGTTCAGACACACCATTACGCTCTGGTGTTCTGGGTGGCATGAGTTGCGAAATTCTTTGAACTTCTCAAATGTTTCACACTTGTGTTTCATCAAGTAGATATACCCATATCTGCTTAAATCATCTGTGAAGGTGAGAAAATAATGATACCTGCCGCGAGCCTCTATATTCATCAGACCACATACATCAGTATGTATGATTTCCAACAAATCTATTGCTCGCTCCATTGTTCCAGAGAATGTCGTTTTAGTCATCTTGCCCATGAGGCATGGTTCGCAAGTACCAAGTGATTCATAATCAAGTGATTCCAAAAGCCATCAGAATGTAGTTTCTTCATGCACTTTACACCAATATGACCTAAACGGTAGTGCCACAAATAAGTTGCACTATCATTATCAACTTTGCATCTTTTGGCTTCAATATTATGAATATGTGTATCACTATTATTGAGATTCATCAAAAATAGACCACTCTGCAAGGGTGCATGACCATAAAAGATATTACTCATATAAATAGAACAACCATTATTCTCTGATTTAAATGAATAATCGTCTCGCATCAAACAAGATCCAGATATAATGATCATGCTCAACGCTGGCACCAAATAACAATTATTCAGGTCTAAAACTAATCCCAAAGGTAGATGTAGAGGTAGCGTGCCGACCGCGATCGCATCGACTTTGGAACCATTTCCCATTTGCATCGTCACCTCATCCTTAGCCAATCTTCGCTTAATCCGTAGTCCCTATTTCGAGTTGCAGATATTAGCAACAGAACCAGTATCAAATACCCAGGTGCTACTGCGAGCATTAGTAAGGTACACATCAATAACATGTATATCACATATACATTTGTTCACCTTGCCATCCTTCTTATCCACCAAATCCTTGGGGCAGTTCCGCTTCCAGTGACCAGTCCCTTTGAAGTAGAAGCACTCAGTCTCAGGCTTAGGTCCAGACTTGGGCTTCTTCACTTGAGCAGCAACTTGCTTGCCGTTCTTCTTGAAGTTCCCCTTCTTCCCTTTACCATTTTTCTTGAAACTGGTGGTCTTGTTAACCATCAACACTTGATGCTCCTTCTTGATTTCTACCTCCGCAGCCTTTAGCATCGCGAAGAGCTCGGGAATCGTCTTATCCATCCCTTGCATATTATAGTTCATCACAAAGCTCTTGTAGCTTGGTGGCAGTGATTGAAGAATTCTGTCAATGACACTATCATCCGGAAGATTATCTCCCAGTTGAATCAAGTGATTATTATACCCAGACATTTTGAGTATATGTTCACTGATAGAACTATTCTCCTCCGTCTTGCAGCTGTAGAACCTATTGGAGACTTCATATCTCTCAATTCGGGCACTTTCTTGAAATATTAACTTCAACTCCTTGAACATCTCATATGCTCCATGACGTTCAAAACGTCGTTGAAGTCCCGGTTCTAAGTCGTAAAGCATGGCACACTAAACTATCGAGTAATCATCAGCTTTGCTCTGCCAGACGTTCATAACATCTGGCGTTGCTCCTGTAGCGGGTTTGGCACCTAGCGGTGCTTCCACGACGTAATTCTTCTGTGCAGCAATGAGGATAATCATCAAGTTACGGACCCAGTTCGTGTAATTGCTACCATCATCTTTCAACTTTGCTTTCTCAAGGAACGCATTAAAATTCAACGAAACAACAACATGGGCCATCTATCTACAACAATATAGACATGCAAAATACTATCAGGTACTAAGTTCATAATAAATTAAAGTTCAATTAATCAAATTATTTAAGAACTCCCACTTACACAGACATCCCTCTAATCATCTAAGTGATCACGTGATCCATATCAACTAAACCATGTTCGATCATCATGTGAGATGGAGTAGTTTTCAATGGTGAACATCACTATGTTGATCATATCTACTATATGATTCACGCTCGACCTTTCGGTCTCAGTGTTCCGAGGCCATATCTGCATATGCTAGGCTCGTCAAGTTTAACCCGAGTATTCTGCGTGTGCAAAATTGGCTTGCACCCGTTGTATGTGAACATAGAGCTTATCACACCCGATCATCACGTGGTGTCTCGGCATGACGAACTTTCGCAATGGTGCATACTCAGGGAGAATACTGAAGGAAATATGCCCTAGAGGCAATAATAAAGTTATTATTTATTTCCTTATATCATGATAAATTTTTATTATTCATGCTAGAATTGTATTAACCGGAAACATAATACATGTGTGAATACATAGACAAACAGAGTGTCACTAGTATGCCTCTACTAGACTAGCTCGTTAATCAAAGATGGTTATGTTTCCTAACCATGGACAAAGAGTTGTTATTTGATTAACGGGATCACATCATTAGGTGAATGATCTGATTGACATGACCCATTCCATTAGCTTAGCACCCGATCGTTTAGTATGTTGCTATTGCTTTCTTCATGACTTATACATGTTCCTATGACTATGAGATTATGCAACTCCCGTTTACCGGAGGAACACTTTGTGTGCTACCAAACGTCACAACGTAACTGGGTGATTATAAAGGTGCTCTACAGGTGTCTCCAAAGGTACATGTTGGGTTGGCGTATTTCGAGATTAGGATTTGTCACTCCGATTGTCGGAGAGGTATCTCTGGGCCCTCTCGGTAATGCACATCACATAAGCCTTGCAAGCATTGCAACTAATGAGTTAGTTGTGAGATGATGTATTACGGAACGAGTAAATAGACTTGCCGGTAACGAGATTGAACTAGGTATTGAGATACCGGCGATCGAATCTCGGACAAGTAACATACCGATGAAAAAGGGAACAACGTATGTTGTTATGCGGTCTGACCGATAAAAGATCTTCGTAGAATATGTAGGAGCCAATATGAGCATCCAGGTTCCGCTGTTGGTTATTGACCGGAGACGTGTCTCGGTCATGTCTACATTGTTCTCGAACCCGTAGGGTCCGCACGCTTAAGGTTTCGATGACAGTTATATTATGAGTTTATGATTTTGATGTACCGAAGTTTGTTCGGAGTCCCGGATGTGATCACAGACATGACGAGGAGTCTCAAAATGGTCGAGACATAAAGATTGATATATTGGAAGCCTATATTTGGATATCGGAAGTGTTCCGGGTGAAATCGGGATTTTACCGGAGTACCGGGAGGTTGCCGGAACCCCCCCAGGAGGTATATGGGCCTTAGTGGGCTTTAGTGGAAGAGAGGAGAGGTGGCCAGGGATGGTCCGCGCGCCCCTCCCCCCTAGTCCGAATAGGACAAGGAGAGGGGGCCGGCGCCCCCCTTCCTTCTCTCTCTCCTCTTTCCCCCCTCCCAAATCCTATTCCAACTAGGAAAGGGGGGGGGGAATCCTACTCCCGGAGGGAGTAGGACTCCTCCTGGCGCGCCCTCTCCTGGCCAGCCGCACCCTCCCTTTGATCCTTTATATACGGAGGCAGAGGGCACCCCTAGACACACAAGTTGATCCACGTGATCATATTCTTAGCTGTGTGCGGTGCCCCCTTCCACCATAGTCCTCGACAATATTGTAGCGGTGCTTAGGTGAAGCCCTGCGATGGTAGTACATCAAGATCGTCACCACGCCGTCGTGCTGACGGAACTCTTCCCCGACACTTTGCTGGATCGGAGTCCAGGGATCGTCATCGAGATGAACGTGTGCTAGAACTCGGAGGTGCCGTAGTTTCGGTGCTTGATCGGTCGGGCCGTGAAGACGTACGACTACATCAACTACGTTGTGCTAACGCTTCCGTTGTCGATCTACAAGGGTACGTAGAACACACTCTCCCCTCTCGTTGCTATGCATCACCATGATCTTGCGTGTGCGTAGGAAATTTTTTGAAATTACTACGTTACCCAACAAATACTTATACCTTAAAATTTAGTGAGAGATCATCTTATAGTGCTACCGTCGATCTAAGCAAAATAAGATGCATAAAAGATAAACATCACATGCAATCAATATAAGTGATATGATATGGCCATCATCATCTTGTGCCTTTGATCTCCATCTCCAAAGCACCGTCATGATCACCATCGTCACCGACGCGACACCTTGATCTCCATCGTAGCATCGTTGTCGTCTCGCTAACTATTGCTTCTACGAGTCTCACTGCCGTTTAGTGATAAAGTAAAGCAATTACATGGCGATTGCATTTCATACAATAAAGCGACAACCATATGGCTCCTGCCAGTTGCCGATAACTGTGTTACAAAACTAATCATCTCATACAATAAAATTGAGCATCATGTCTTGACCATATCACATCACATCATGCCCTGCAAAAACAAGTTAGACATCCTCTACTTTGTTGTTGCAAGTTTTATGTGGCTGTTACGAGCTGAGCAAGAACTGTTCTTACCTACGCATCAAAAACCACAACGTGTATAGTGATTGCTTGTTGATCTTCAGAAAGAACCATGTTCATTGAATCTGATTCAACTAAAGCTGGAGAAACAGACACCCACTAGCCACCTGTGTGTGAAGCACGTCGGTAGAACCTGTCGGCGTCCTGGGAACGGGGGTCCCCAGACTTGCCTGCCTGCGGCCCGTGGCGTGGCTAATCTAGCAGCTGTACGGCCCATCATCACCAACAAAGCATCCAAGACCCTCGCGAGGGTCCAAGCCTCGCGAGGCGGACGACGCAAGACCTCCTCGGGAGTGTCCTAGCCAGGCAGGCCCACGAGGAGCGAAGATATCAAGGCGGGGCAAACCTCACGAGACCCTCGTGACGTGAGCCATGACGCACGGCACCAGGCGGGCGCCAGCGCGCGCAACGTCCTTGTTTCCTCTTTGGTGCTAAGGAGGCCAACGCAGGGAAAGAGTACCGAGGCATCAGGCAAAGGTTGCTATATTGGTGCAACGAGACCAAGACCAGGAGGACGGCAAGACGGAGGTCATCGTGGAGCCCAAGACGGCGTCACCACCAGAGCCTTTGGTAGGCGAAGACCAATTTTGTCAGGATAGCTTGTACTAGCTGTCCCCCTTCGAATTAGCCCGCCATTGTTGGCTCCCTTCCCGCTCAATATTTGGGAAGAGGACCAGGGCCTATATAAGTAGAGCTAGCCACCATAGTAGAGGCATCTCATCTTAGCTTGATCCAACCTGATCGAGAGCCTGCTCACAAGAAGACCTCAACCTCAGGAGGCTGTTCTTCCCATGTACTGTTCATCATCAGCCCTAGCGGCAATCCACCACCACCACCACACTGGAGTAGGGTATTACACCACAATGGTGGCCCGAACCAGTATAAATCTTGTGTCTTCCTGTGTTGCGAGTTCGTCGAGTTCGTCCGCGAGATCTTACTGAGCTAGGGCGTCGATTGGTGGGAAGGAAAGACTTCGTGCGCACCCCAGTGTTCGTACCTTAAGGGTTTGCCGGAACCCCACATCCGACAGAACAAGTCTCACATAAGCGTATGCGTAATGTCGGTCTAGGCCGCTTCATCCAACAATGTCGCTGAATCAAGAATCAACTAGTGACGGTAAGCAATATGTATATACCCACGCCCACAACTCCTTTGTGTTCTACTCGTGCATATAACATCTACGCATAAACCTGGCTTGGATGCCACTGTTGGGGAACGTAGTAATTTAAAAAAATCCTACGCACACGCAAGATCATGGTGATGCATAGCAACGAGAGGGGAGAGTGTCGTCCGTGTACCCTCGTAGACCATAAGCGGAAGCGTTATGACAACACGGTTGATGTAGTTGTACGTCTTCACGGTCGACCGATCCTAGTACAGAACGTACGACACCTCCATGATCTGCACACGTTCAGCTCGGTGACGTCCCACGAACTCATGATCCAGTAGAGTTTCGAGGGAGAGTTCCGTCATCATGACGGCGTGATGACGGTGTTGATGAAGCTACCGACGCAGGGCTTCGCCTAAGCACCGCTACGATATGACCGAGGTGGATTATGGTGGAGGGGGCACCGCACATGGCTAAAAGATCAAAGATCAACTTGTGTGTCCATGGGGTGCCCCCCTGCCCCCGCATATAAAGGAGCAAGGGGGTAGGCCGGCTGACCCTAGGAGGGCGCACCAAGAGGAGGAGTCCTCCTCCTAGTGGGAGTAGGACTCCCCTTTCCTAGTCCCACAAGGAGGGGGAAGGAAGGAGTGGGCGAGGGAAAAGGCAAGTGGGGCGCCGCCCCACCTTTCCTTGTCCTATTAGGACTCAAGGGGACGGGGCACGCGGCCTGCCCTAGCGGGCCCCTCTCTCTCCACTAGGGCCCATCAAGGCCCATTAGCCCCCCGGGGGTTCCGGTAACCCCTCCGGCACTCCGGTTTTCACCGAGATCATCTGAAACCCTTCCAGTGTCCGAATATAGCCGTCCAATATATCAATCTTTAGGTCTCGACCATTTCGAGACTCCTCGTCATGTTCGTGATCAAATCCGGGACTCCGAACTACCTTCGGTACATCAAAACACATAAACTCATAATACAGATCGTCAGCGAACGTTAAGTGTGCGGACCCTACGGGTTTGAGAACTATGTAGACATAAACAAGACTCATCTCTGGTCAATAACCAATAGCGGAACCTGGATGCTCATATTGGTTCCTACATATTCTACGAAGATCTTTATAGGTCAAACCACATAACAACATACGTTGTTCCCTTTGTCATCGGTATGTTACTTGCCCGACATTCGATCGTCGGTATGTCAATACCTAGTTCAAACTTGATACCGGCAAGTCTCTTTACTCGTTCCGTAATACATCATCCCACAACTAACTCATTAGTTGCATTGCTTGCAAGGCTTATAGTGATGTGCATTACCGAGAGGGCCCAGAGATACCTCTCCGACAATCGGAGTGACAAATCCTATTCTCGATCTATGCCAACTCAACAAGTACCATCGGAGACACCTGTAGAGCACCTTTATAATCACCTAGTTATGTTGTGACATTTGGTAGCACACAAAGTGTTCTCTGGTATTCAGGAGTTGCATAATCTCATAGTCATAGGAACATGTATAAGTCATGAAGAAAGCAATAGCAATATACTAAACGATCAATTGCTAAGCTAATGGAATGGGTCAACTCATTCACATCATTCTCTAATGATGTGATCCCGTTAATCAAATGACCACTCATGTCTATGGTTAGGAAACTTAACCATGTTTGATTCAACGAGCTAGTCAAGTAGAGGCATACTAGTGACACTTTGTCTGTCTATGTATTCACACATGTACTAAGTTTCCGGTTAATACAATTCTAGCGTGAATAATAAACATTTATCATGATATAAGGGAATATAAATAACAACTTTATTATTGCCTCTAGGGCATATTTCCTTCAATAATCCACATATACACTTCAACACCGTCCTCCTGCATACTCTTTTTCGGCGCCCCCAAGGCCGATGTTGCTGTGGTCTCCCCTCTGGCTCCCCTTACCACCTAAGCGGACGACGATGAAGAATGGAAATAGAGATGGAATCTAGTCAACCTATTGTAAACCCACTATATAGAAGTATAAAAGAACATATGCCTTGACAAGGAATTGTAACTTATAATTATCGAAAGAAATTTTCACATACATAAACTAATCAGACCATTAGGCACTCTTTTGAGTGAATAAAACACTCTCATTAAGCGATTAACAGTTCCCCATGATGTTTATGATATAACAGAATAAACAAATCAAAGAAAATCTATGTATTATTATTGAAACTGATGGTCTGAATGTAAATCAAATGGAGCTGAATTTTGAACCTGCTTCTTGCGGCTACCTCGTCTAACAGTGGAATATGAGTAGCACATATTTGTATGCACAACCTTATTGCAGTAGCTAAAGGGGAATGTCCCCCTCAGCCCCTCTCCCTCATGTCATCAGCCATCAATAATCATTACCTAGTTATCCATTTATAGAACAGGGTAGATACATAGAAAGAGATGTATGTTCTTAGCATTACTAAAAAATAGGATACCTAATCAATGAGATGTATGCTATAAGAATTACTGGAAATCAAGTTCAGTTTCAAATGCCCCAAGATCTGAGTTATAACTTCATATCCCTAATTATCCTCTACTCAAAAAGCATTTCAATTACTTGCAAAACCTACCATCACCAAGACATCAGCGCTTCCAGCAATAAAGCATTGCATATTCCAATATATATCATCGTCTCATCTCATATTGCCTAAATCTACATGGGCCAATCAAATAATGATAGTCTATGAAAGGCAAAACTGAATCAGTTCAAAGAGAAGCAAAGAATCTTTAGGAACTATACCAACAATGGGCATGGTCTGATACGTCTCCAACGTATCTATAATTTTTTATTGTTCCATGCTATTATATTATCTGTTTTGGATGTTTAATGGGCTTTAATATACCTTTTTATATTATTTTTGGGACTAACCTATTAACCGAAGGCCCAGTGCAAATTGCTGTTTTTTGCCTATTTCAGTGTTTCGCACGAAAGGAATATAAAACGGAATGAAACCTTTGGGAGAGTTATTTTTGGAACAAACGCAATCCGGGAGACTTGGAGTGGATGTCAAGAAAGAAGCAAGGAGGCCACGAGGCAGGAGGGTGTGCCCCCACCCTCGTGGGCCCCTCGCAGCTCCACCGACCTACTTCTTCCTCCTATATATACCCATATACCTTGAAAACATCCAGGAGCACCACGAAACACTATTTCCACCGCCGCAACCTTCTGTACCCGTGAGATCCCATATTGGGGCCTTTTCTGGCGCTCCGCCGGAGAGGGAATCGATCACGGAGGGCTTCTACATCAACACCATAGCCTCTCCGATGATGTGTGAGTAGTTTACCACAGACCTTCGGGTCCATAGTTATTAGCTAGATGGCTTCTTATCTCTCTTTGGATCTCAATACAAAGTTCTCCTCGATTCTCTTGGAGATCTATTCGAAGTAGTTCTTTTTGCGGTGTGCTTGTCAAGATCCGATGAATTGCGGGTTTATGATCATGATTATATATGAACAATATTTGATTCTTCACTGAATTCTTTTATTCATGATTTGATATCTTTGCAAGTCTCTTTGAATTATCAGTTTGGTTTGGCCTACTAGAATGATCTTTCTTGCAGTGGGAGAAGTGCTTAGCTTTGGGTTCAATCTTGCGGTGTCCTTTCCCAGTGACAGCAGGGGCAGCAAGGCACACATTGTATTGTTGCCACCGAGGATAAAAAGATGGGGTTTATATCATATTGCTTTAGTTTATCCCTCTACATCATTGTTTTGAGATACTTGATAATTATTTTGAGATGTGAAGATGGTGATATTAGAGTCATGCTAGTTGAGTAGTTGTGAATTTGAGAAATACTTGTTCTAAAGTTTCTGATTCCCATAGCATGCACGTATGGTGAACCGCTATGTGATGAAGTCGGAGCATGATTTATTTATTGATTGTCTTCCTTATGAGTGGCGGTCGGGGACGAGCGATGGTCTTTTCCTACCAATCTATCCCCCTAGGATCATGTGTGTAGTACTTTGTTTTATCCTTGATGGCAACAATACAATACGTGCCTTACTGCCCCTGCTGTCACTGGGAAAGGACACCGCAAGATTGAACCCAAAGCTAAGCACTTCTCCCATTGCAAGAAAGATCAATCTAGTAGGCCAAACCAAACTGATAATTCGAAGAGACTTGCAAAGATAACCAATCATACATAAAAGAATTCAGAGAAGATTCAAATATTGTTCATAGATAAACTTGATCATAAACCCACAATTCATCGATCTCAACAAACACACCACAAAAGAAGATTACATCGAATAGATCTCCACAAGAGAGGGGGAGAACTTTGTATTGAGATCCAAACAGAGAGAAGAAGCCATCTAGCTAATAGCTATGGACCCGAAGGTCGGATGTAAACTACTCACACTTCATCGGAGGGGCTATGGTGTTGATGTAGAAGCCCTCCGTGATCGATGCCCCCTCCGGCGGAGCTCCGGAAAAGGCCCCAAGATGGGATCTCATGGATACAGAAAGTTACGGCAGTGGAATTAGGGTTTTGGCTCCGTATCTGTTAGTTTGGGGGTACGTAGGTATATATAGGAGGAAGGAGTACGTTGGCGGAGCAACGTGGGCCCCACGAGGGTGGAGGGTGCGCCTGGGGGGGGGGGGTAGGCGCGCCCCTACCTCATGCCTTCCTGGTTGATTGCTTGACGTAGGGTCCAAGTCCTCTGGATCATGTTCGTTCCGAAAATCACGTTCCCGAAGGTTTCATTCCGTTTGGACTCCGTTTGATATTCTTTTTCTGCGAAACCCTAAAATAGGTAAAAAAAAATAACAATTCTGGGCTGGGCCTCCGGTTAATAGGTTAGTCCCAAAAATAATATAAAAGTGTATAATAAAGCCCAATAATGTCTAGAACAAGATATAATATAGCATGGGACAATCATAAATTATAGATATGTTGGAGACGTATCAAGCATCCCCAAGCTTAATTCCTGCTCGTCCTCGAGTAGGTAAATGATAAAAAAAACAGAATTTTTGATGTGGAATGCTACTTGGCGTAATTTCAATGTAATTCTCTTAATTGTTGTATGAATATTCAGATCCGAAAGATTCAAGACAAAAGTTCAATATTGACATAGAAATAATAATACTTCGAGCATACTAACTAAGCGATTATGTCTCTTCAAAATAACATGGCCAAAGAAAGTTATCCCTACAAAATCATATAGTCTGGCTATGATCCATCTTCACCACACAAAGTATTTAAATCATGCACAACCCCGATGACAAGCCAAGCAATTGTTTCATACTTTTGGTGTTCTCAAACTTTTTCAATCTTCACGCAATACATGAGCGTGAGCCATGGACATAGCACTATATGTGGAATAGAATGGTGGTTGTGGAGAAGACAAAAAGGGAGAAGATAGTCTCACATCAACTAGGCGTATCAACGGGCTATGGAGATGACCATTAATAGATATCAATGTGAGTGAGTAGGGATTGCCATGCAACGGATGCACTAGAGCTATAAATATATGAAAGCTCAACAAAAAAGAACTAAGTGGGTGTGCATCCAACTTGCTTGCTCAGGAAGACCTAGGGCATTTTGAGGAAGCCCATCGTTGGAATATACAAGCCAAGTTCTATAATGAAAAATTCCCACTAGTATATGAAAGTGATAACATAGGAGACTCTCTATCATGAAGATCATGGTGCTACTTTGAAGCACAAGTGTGGAAAAAAGGATAGTAGTATTGCCCCTTTTTATTTATTTATTCTTTTTTTGGCCTTCTTTTTTTATTTGGCCTTTCTATTTTTTTATTGGGACAATACTCTATGAATGATGCTCATCACACTTCTATTTATTTACAACTCAATGATTACAACTCGATACTAGAACAAAGTATGACTCTATATGAATGCCTCCGGCGGTATACCGAGATAGCAATGATGCATGAGTGACTTATATGAAAGAATTATGAACGGTGGCTTTGTCACAACTGAAATGTCAACTACATGATCATGCGAAGCAATATGACAATGATGGAGCGTGTCATTGTAAACGGAACGGTGGAAAGTTACATGGCAATATATCTCAGAATGGCTATGGAAATGCCATGATAGGTGGGTATGGTGGCTGTTTTGAGGAAGGTATATGGTGGGTGTATGATACCGGCGAAAGGTGCGCGGTATTAGAGAGGCGAGCAATGGTGGAAGGGTGAGAGTGCGTATAATCCATGGACTCAACATTAGTCATAAAGAACTCACATACTTACTGCAAAAATCTATTAGTTATCGAAGCAAAGTACTACACGCATGCTCCTAGGGGGATAGATTGGTAGGAAAATACCATCGCTCATCCCCGACCGCCACTCATAAGGAAGACAATCAAAAAATACATCATGCTCCGACTTCTTAACATAACGGTTCACCATACGTGCATGCTACGGGAATCAAAAACTTCAACACAAGTATTTCTTAAATTCACAACTACTCAACTAGCACGACTCTAATATCACCATCTCCATATCTCAAAACAATTATCAAGTTTCAAACTTCTCATAGTATTCAACACACTCATAAGAAAAAAATTATTAATCTTGAATGCCTAAAATAATTAAAGCAAATTACCATGCTGTTTCATAGGACTCTCAAAATCATCTAAGTGAAGCATGAGAGAACAAAAGTTTCTATAAAATAGATCCACCATCGTGCTCTAAAAGATATAAGTGAAGCACTAGAGCAAAAACTATATAAATCAAAAGATATAAGTGGAGCACATAGAGTATTCTAACAATTTCCAAATCATGAGTGTCTCTATCAAAAAGGTGTGTGCATCAAGGATGATTGTGGAAAACTAACAAACAAAGACTCAAATAATACAAGACGCTCCAAGCAAAACACATATCATGTGGTAAATAAAAATATAGCTCCAAGTAAAGTTACCGATAGAGGTAGACGAAAGAGGGGATGCCTTCCGGGGCATCCCCAAGCTTTGGCTTTTAGGTGTCCTTAGATTATCTTGGGGTGCCATGGGCATCCCCAAGCTTAGGCTCTTTCCACTCCTTGTTCCATAATCCATCAAATCTTTTACCCAAAACTTGAAAACTTCACAACACAAAACTTAAAGTAGAAAATCTCGTGAGCTCCGTTAGCGAAAGAAAACAAAACACCACTTCAAGGTACTGTAATGAACTCATTCTTTATTTATATTGGTATTAAAACTACTGTATTCCAACTTCTCTATGGTTTTTTAACTATTTTACTAGCCATGGATTCATCAAAATAAGCAAACAACACACGGAAAACAGAATCTGTCAAAAACAGAACAGTCTGCAGTAATCTGCAGCTAACGCAAGTTCTGGAACCCCAAAAATTCTAGAATAAATTTCTGGACGTGAGGAATTTATATATTAATCATCTTCAAAAAGAATTAACTAAATAGCACTTTCCAAATAAAAATGGCAGCAGTTCTCGTGAGCGCTAAGGTTTCTGTTTTTTACAGCAAGATTAAAAAGACTTTCCCCAAGTGTTCTCAATGGTTCTACTTGGCACGAACGCTAATTAAACACAAAAAACACAACCAAAACAGAGGCTAGATAAATTATTTATTACTAAACAAGAGCAAAAAGCAAGGAATAAAAATAAAATTGGGTTGCCTCCAACAAGCGCTATCGTTTAACGCCCCTAGCTAGGCATGAAAGCAAGGACATATCTAGGTATTGCCATCTTTGGAAGGCAATCCATAAGTGGCTCTCATAATAGATTCATAAGGTAATTTAATTTTCTTTCTAGGGAAGTGTTCCATGCCTTTCCTTAACGGAAATTGGAATCTAATATTCCCTTACTTCATATCAATAATTGCACCAATCGTTCTAAGGAAAGGTCTACCAAGAATAATAGGACATGAAGGATTGCAATCTATGTCAAGAACAATAAAATACACGGGCACATAATTACTATTTGCAACAATAAGAACATCATTAATTCTTCCCATAGGTTTCTTAATAGTGGAATCCGCAAGGTGCAAGTTTAAAGAGCAATCATCAAAATCACGGAAACCTAGGAAATCACACAAAGTCTTTGGAATCGTGGAAACACTAGCACCCAAATCACACAAAGCATGGCATTCATGATCTTTAATCTTAATTTTAATACTAGGTTCCCACTCATCATAAAGTTTTCTAGGGATAGAAACTTCCAACTCAAGTTTTTCTTCATAAGATTGCATCAAAGCATCAACGATATGTTTGGTAAAGGCTTTATTTTGACTATAAGCATGAGGAGAATTTAGCACGGATTGCAACAAGGAAATACAATCTACCAAAGAGCAATTATCATAATTAAATTCCTTGAAATCCAGAATAGTGGGTTTATTAATATTTAAAGTTTTGACTTCTTCAATCCCACTTAACAATTTTAGCATCAAGATCTAAAGACTCTGAATTTTTGGAACGCCTTCTAGGTAAAGGTGGATCATATTCAGTCCCATCATTATCAAGATTCATATTACAAAACAAATATTTAATAGGGGACACATCAATAACTTTTAGATCTTCATCTTTATTATCATGGAAACTAGAAGAACACGCTTTTATAAAGCAATCTTTCTTAGCACGCATCCTAGCGGTTCTTTCTTTGCACTCATCAATGGAAATTCTCATGGCTTTGAGAGACTCATTGATATCATTCTTAGGAGGAATAGATCTAAGTTTCAAAGAATCAACATCAAGAAAAATTCTATCAACGTTCCTAGCCAATTCATCAATCTTAAGCAATTTTTCTTCAATCAAAGCATTGAAATTCTTTTGCGAGTAATAAATTCTTTAATATTAGATTCAAAATCAGAGGGTATTTTATTAAAATTTCCATAAGAATTATTGTAGGAATTACCATAATTATTAGAGGCATTACTAGGATACAACCTAGGATTAAAGTTTCCTCTATACGCGTTGTTACCAAAATTATTCCTACCAACAAAATTCACATCCAAAGATTCATTATTATTCTCAATCAAAGTATACAAAGGCATATCATTAGGATCAGAAGAAACACTTTTATTAGCAAATAATTTCATAAGTTCATCCATCTTTCCACTGAAAACATTAATTTGTTCTATCGCATGCACTTTTTTATTAGTAGACCTTTCAGTGTGCCATTGAGAATAATTAACCATAATATTATCTAGGAGTTTAGTAGCTTCTCCTAAAGTGATTTCCATAAAGGTGCCTCCCGCGGCCGAATCTAAAAGATTTCTAGAAGCAAAATTCAATCCGGCATAAATTTATAATCATCCACAAATTCAAATCATGTGTAGGGAAATTACGTATCATTAATTTCATCCTCTCCCAAGATTGTGCAACATGTTCATGATCAAGTTGCTTAAAATTCATAATATCGTTTCTAAGAGAGATGATCTTAGCGGGAGGAAAATACTTAGAGATAAAAGCATCTTTGCACTTATTCCACGAATCAATACTATTTTTAGGCAAAGACGAAAACCAAGCTTTAGCATGATCTCTAAGCAAAAAATGAAATAGCTTCAATTTAACAATATCATTGTCCACATCTTTCTTCTTTTGGATATCACACAGATCAACAAAGTTGTTTAGATGAGTAGCAGCATCTTCACTAGGAAGGCCGGAAAACGGATCTTTCATGACAAGATTCAGCAAAGCAGCATTAATTTCCCAAGATTCAACATCGGTAAGAGGAGCAATTGGAGTGCTAATAAAATCATTGTTATTGGTATTGGTAAAGTCACACAATTTGGTACTATCTTGAGCCATCGTGACAAGCAAGCAATCCGACACACAAGCAAACAAGAAACGGGCAAAAAGAGGCGAATAGAGAAAGAGAGGGAGGATGGAGAGAGAGAGGGCGAATAAAACGGCAAGGGTGAAGTGGGGGGAGAGGAAAACGAGAGGCAAATGGCAAATAATGTAATGCGGGAGATAAGGGTTTGTGATGGGTACTTGGTATGCTGACTTTTGTGTAGAATCCCCGGCAACGACGCCAGAAATCCTTCTTGCTACCTCTTGAGCACTGCGTTGGTTTTCCCTTGAAGAGGAAAGGGTGATGCAGCAGAGCAGCATAAGTATTTCCCTCGGTTTTTGAGAACTAAGGTATCAATCCAGTAGGAGGCCACGCATGAGTCCCTCGCACCTACACAAACAAATAAACTCCTCGCAACCAACACGATAAAGCGGTTGTCAATCCCTTCACGGTCACCTACGAGAGTGATATCTGATAGATATGATAAGATAATATTTTTGGTATTTTTATGATAAAGAGAAATAAAGATGCAAGTAAAATAAATGGCAAAGGAAATAACTAAGTATTAGAAGATTAATATGATGGAAAATAGACCCGGGGGCCATAGGTTTCACTAGAGGCTTCTCTCAGGAGCATAAATATTATGGTGGATGAACAAATTACTGTTGAGCAATTGACAGAATTGAGCATAGTTATGAGAATATCTAGGTATGATCATGTATATAGGCATAACGTCTGAGACAAGTAGACCGACTCCTGCGTGCATCTACTACTATTACTCCACACATCGACCGCTATCCAGCATGCATCTAGAGTATTAAGTTCAAGAGAACAGAGTAACACTTTAAGCAATATGACATGATGTAGAGGGGTAAACTCATGCAATATGATATAAATCCCATCTTGTTATCCTCGATGGCAACAATACAATACGTGCCTTGCTGCCCCTACTGTCACTAGGAAAGGACACCGCAAGATTGAACCCAAAGCTAAGCACTTATCCCATTGCAAGAAAGATCAATCTAGTAGGCCAAACCAAACTAATAATTCGAAGAGACTTGCAAAGATAACCAATCATACATAAAAGAATTCAGAGAAGATTCAAACATTGTTCATAGATAAACTTGATCATAAACCCACAATTCATCGATCTCAACAAACACACCGCAAAAGAAGATTACATCGAATAGATCTCCACAAGAGAGGGGGAGAAGTTTGTATTGAGATCCAAAAAGAGAGAAGAAGCCATCTAGCTAATAACTATGGACCCGAAGGTCTGAAGTAAACTACTCACACTTCATTAGAGGGGCTATGGTGTTGATGTAGAAGCCCTCCGTGATCGATGCCCCCTCCGACAGAGCTCCGGAAAAGGCCCCAAGATGGGATCTCATGGATACATAAAGTTACGGCGGTGGAATTAGGGTTTTGGCTCCGTTTGTGGTAGTTTGGGGGTACGTAGATATATATAGGAGGAAGGAGTACGTCGGTGGAGCAACATGGGCCCCACGAGGGTGGAGGACGCGCCTGGGGGGGAGGGTAGCGCGCCTCCTACCTCGTGCCTTCCTGGTTGATTGCTTGACGTAGGGTAAGTCCTCTGGATCATGTTCATTCCGAAAATCACGTTCCCGAAGGTTTCATCCGTTTGGACTCCATTTGATATTCTTTTTCTGCGAAACCCTAAAATAGGCAAAAAAAACAGCAATTCTGGGTTGGGCCTCCGGTTAATAGGTTAAGTCCCAAAAATAATATAAAAGTGTATAATAAAGCCCAATAATGTCCAAAACAGGATATAATATAGCATGGAACAATAAAAAATTATAGATACGTTGGAGACGTATCAGTATCGAGTTGTAAGCAAATAAAAGTGTGATGATCATCATTATTAGAGCATTGTCCCAAGTGCGGAAAGGATGATGGAGACTATGATTCCCCCACAAGTCGGGATGAGACTCCGGACGAAAAATAAAAAACAGAGAAAAAAAGAGGCCATAAAAAAGAGAAAAGGCCCAAATAAGAAATGAGAGAAAAAGAGAGAAGGTACAATGTTACTATCCTTTTACCACACTTGTGCTTCAAAGTAGCACCATGATCTTCATGATAGAGAGTCTCCTATGTTTTTACTTTCATATACTAGTGGGAATTTTTCATTATATAACTTGGCTTGTATATTCCAATGATGGGCTTCCTCAAAATGCCCCAGGTCTTCGTGAGCAAGCGAGTTGGATGCACACCCACTTAATTTCTTTTGTTGAGCTTTCATACACTTATAGCTCTAGTGCATCCGTTGCATGGCAATCACTACTCACTCACATTGATATCTATTGATGGGCATCTCCATAGCCCATTGATACACCTAGTTGATGTGAGACTATCTTCTCCTTTTTGTCTTCTCCACAATCACCATTCTATTCCACCTATAGTGCTATGTCCATGGCTCACGCTCATGTATTGCATGAAGATTGAAAAAGTTTGAGAATGTCAAAAGTATGAAACAATTTCTTGGCTTGTCATCGGGGTTGTGCATGATTAAATACTTTGTGCGATGAAGATAGAGCATAGCCAGACTATATGATTTTGTAGGGATAACTTTCTTTGGCCATGTTATTTTGAGAAGACACTATTCCTTTGTTAGTATGCTTGAAGTATTATTATTTTTATATCAATATTAAACTTTTGTCTTGAATCTTTCGGATCTGAACATTCATGCCACAATAAAGAAAATTACATTGAGAATTATGCTAGGTAGCATTCCACATCAAAAATTCTGTTTTTATCATTTACCACTCGAGGACGAGCAGGAATTAAGCTTGGGGATGCTTGATACGTGACGGTGTCCTGGACTAGGGGGTACTCACCACGTCGTCTCCCGATCTATTAGATTGGGCCGAGGACCCCCGTGGATTTATACTCATGGGCCAGTTCGGACGGCTACCGCATACTAGGAAGATTCCACAAGACTTGGCGATCAAGACAAGGACTTCTCCCCACCGGCGTATTCGGCTAGGACTCTTGTTATCCTAGGCCTCCGGTGCATTATATAAACCGAGGCCAGGCTAGTCGATAGATATACAATATATACAACAATCATACCATAGGCTAGCTTCTAGGGTTTAGCCTCCTTGATCTCGTGGTAGATCTACTCTTGTACTACCCGTATCATCAATATTAATCAAGCAGGAGTAGGGTATTACCTCCATCGAGAGGGCCCGAACCTAGGTAAAACAAAGTGTTCCCTGCCTTCTGTTACCATCCGGCCTAGACGCACAGTTCGGGACCCCCTACCCGAGATCCGACGGTTTTGGCACCGACATTGGTGCTTTCATTTAGAGTTCCGCTGTGTGATCGACAAAAAGATCGATGGCTCGCCTGTAGATCAACCGCGACTTCGGCATCTTCGTCACCAGCTCGACTGGTCACTTTGGTTCGACCAAGAATTGCGCCCCGTGTTTGGATCACCATGTCCGGACGAGGGCCTTCATCAAACATCAACTCCGATCTCTATCAAGATCACGGAGGAATCATCTATGGAGCTCGGTGGCTCAACGTCAACATTGCCCTCAAGCGACCGTGCTGTTTTTTTGGACAGCAAACTCGTATCTGCCACCACCACCTCCTCGAGTATCGCTTTGACGATTGCTTTGGTGGAATTGTGCGGAATTGAGTCTACAACAACCCTGGAAAATTTCGTCGAGTTCCGATGGAGGAATCTCTGGCAATCCATGATATACCGGAGCCCTGTTAAATCTGGACGGGAATTTGGATGAGTTTAGGGCGTGGTGTCCAGCTTCTAGCTCGGACGTCCTTTGGAAGATCCAACCGTTGATCGGCTGCGTAATTCCTATATCTACCACCTCTCAAAATTTCGGCTCGATCCGACCGTCCAAACTCCGGGAACCTTCCGATTAGTGCATCCCTTTTCGGATCTATTTTCTGCGCAAAAACGAGTCCGACCCGAGTTCATCTTTTTTATGAATAGGATTTCGGACATCCCTTTTGAAGGAAGTTTTGTATGGGGTATTGTGTTTTGTTCCCGAACACATCCCACTGACTGTAAGATCTTTTGAACATGATCTTCAACATCATGCTCATGTCAAACCAGTCCGACAATATTACTCCATGGCTGCCGACCTGCGCTAGACACGGCGTCACTTTGTTGAGCCAAGCTCAACTTCTTCGGATCATCATCTCGGCAAGCCGAACAAGAGTCCGGCATCGCGAAGGATAAATCATCACCAACATCGTCGCCCCACGGATTACACGGAGCGGGCATACCGGCATCACCGCACGGTCGCTTCATCAAGCCGGCATCGACCACGTCACGACCTGCATCGGCAGGGCCGCACTATTGCTTCTTCAAGCTGGTGTCCATCATGCCGACCTACTTCGACTCATCGGCTGACATCGAGGCTTCGCCATCTCTTCATCAACCTACTCCGGTAATGCGTGTGCGGATCGAGTCCCAATTTTGGGAATCACCTTCCTTCGGATTGCTACAACAAATAAACCAGGTGCTATTAATCCTAGTATTTTTTGCTTGTTTGGGTTCAATTTTTCCCAAGGAATTATTACTCTAGTTTGTCCGTCATATGTACACAGGTCTATCAAATGGTGGCTGCATTAACGACAGTCGCATGGTGGTTCGGTCAGTTTCCGTACATAGTCCGGCGAACGCCGCACTCGGAGCTCGGACTGACCTGCGAATTCAGGCTTTGCCACGCCTCTACCGCATCATGCCGACGCCCTGCATCGACTTGACTTCGGCGCCAGGCCATATTTCTTTTATTACTCACTTTGCATAAATTATTTATTATGCAACGATTTTTTTAATTATCATTATTACTATTATCTCCGGTTTGCACTATTTTTTGTGCACGGGAAAATGATCCGGGGACTTCGGCGTCACTCTGCCGGTCTGCATTGATCGTGCTATGTCACCACTTCGGCGTGTCAAGCTCTCCGCTCCGCCACCTCGGGACCGTCTTGAGGGATGGAACCTTGCCCCGCATCAAGCTCGGACCGCGTCATCAATACCGAACACATTAACCAGCTAAGTCGCTTTCATGCTCAAAGCTTTAATTTCTAACTTGCGTTCGGTTCGACCAAGCATTATACTTTTTTGGAAAAAAGTTGCGTCTAAAAAATTTCCTTGTCCAAACTTTGTTTGTGACGCATAAATTCAAATACCCCGTTTACTTGAGGGCTTCCTTTATGAAGCTTTTCCTGTTGCATATGATTATACTTGTACGGCTTCGTTCCTTGTTCGTGTATTACGCCACAATATGCACCACATTGACTTAAGCGATTTGCAAGCTGGGTTGCCTCGCTCCTGTGTTTACCCCTACATTCCCGATTGTTCGGCTAGGGAGTAAAGGGAGCACCTCTGCGGTTGTCACGATCGGGTCACCCGAGCCGGACCTCAGACTGGGTGAAGCCGAAAGCTAGCGCTCTTATTGTTATTCAATGATGGTCAGCACACAACGGAACTCATGAGTATAAAAAATCTATTGCACAAGTCTCATAATAACAATGAGCACCGAAGAAAGGTATCGGTGGGGGTACTATTTTCTTCGAAGATGCTTCTTACTCTTCGCAGTAATATAGCATAAGTTCCCTGAGCGCGCTTTGTCTGTTACAGCCTTATGGCCTGATTGCCTGGTTATTGGAAACACCATCGATATTCTCGACCGATGGAGTACATAACACTTTTCGGTCCTTAACCAAAGAGGGAGAAGCCGACGGTCGGTTAAGACACGTTTAAAGTTCGGTTGAACATAGATATGATATAAGTACTTTGGTACATGCAATCATTCTTCTACCCAAGTCACTTGGGGGCTCTTAAGTTTGTTTGAGCCGTTTTATAATAAGTGTTCTTCTTCTCAGTCGTTGCAAAGTTCTATTATTATTATTTATCACTCCTTTTTTCGACGCGAGTGTGCGGTCACTAGCCGGGGAGCCTATTCTCTCTCAAAGCCGCTAGAGTTTAGTTTGCTAAACTGGCCTAATGAGAAGTACTCCGCCCTCGGGATAGGAGGTTGAAGCCGTAGGCTGACCCGCTCGAAGTCTTGAGATAGGATGTGTCATGTTAAAGGATGACAGAAGCACTTATTTTTTCTAAGACCAATTTTCGGATTGGCACCGAACACTTGATCTTGTTCGGACGTCATGTTTTTACTGACGTTTCTTGGTTTTCCAAGCTTTTTGGCACTTTTAAACTATTTGTGCTTTTCCAGCATTAGTCTCGCAGTGCAACGCTGGACACCTTTAGGGATTCGGCAAAAACATTCTCAGATATTGCTATATATGCATCGGTTTCGAATTGTGTCTTCGGTCAATAGTTGGGTTGCCCGGCTCCTGCACTTGCTTCCTACGTTCCGTTTTGTTCGGCTAGGCGTGCAAAGGGAGAACCACTGCGAGTGTGCTTCCAGCTCACATGGTTAAGCACCTTAGTGGAGAAAGCCAAAAACTGACTGTCACAATAAGCGTAAACTGGTCAGCGATCCGATGACTATGACGGGCCATTCATAACATTGGCCGAAGTGTTTACGGCTTGACCTCGACTGTCGCCGAACACTAGCGGGGGCTATTAACTGGCCTCCCAAACTAAATCCTCGATATTTTGCTCTTACATTCGATCTGAGGTTTCATGATCATGCTTAGCATGACAACCCAAAGAAAGGAACCGATAGCAGGACTATTTTCTTTGGAATACATTTCTTCTGTTAAACAGTAATATAACATATCTCTCTGTGTACCTTTGTTTATAAAACCGTGTGGCCAGATTGCCTTGTTTGTCGTAAATCTTTGCCCTCATAAAGGCTTTATAAAGTAGGACAAACACTCCTTGGCTACTGGCCAAGGAGGTGGAAGCCGATGGTCGGTCAAAAAAGTTTTGTACAATGCGGATCCGAGCATTAATGACGTAAAGTACTTGGATACATAGAGTCATTACACATAATATGTGATTTTACTATGGATATTGATCCTTAATTCGGCCACCCGTGCCCGCATTAAGGCTCGGGGGCTACTGGGCTTCAGGCTTATTATTTACAAATATTAAAGGGGCACATCGATCCCCTGATCTGGTGTTGCCACCCGACAAGTGTCTCGGGGGCTACTGCATTGCTTGTCCAATGCAGAAAATTTTATGTGCAATATAGTTTCCGAGGAGATTTTGATCCTCAGGTTGGTCGGCCGCACCCAACCTGAGTCTTGAGGACTGAGCACGCCGCTTTTGTGTCCCGAAGTATCTGCCGAGCTAGGACTTGATCCTCAGGCCGATTTTGCAAATCAACCTGAGTCTCAGCGGCTACTGGGATCAGCGGTCTTATGTCATCCTTCATGTGCATCTCGGGTTTTAGACCGATACACACCTTGAGGGCTACTGGCTATATATCTCAGCAGAGAATAAATTGCACCAATAAAAAATATATTGACAAAAAATCGTCCCATAGTCGGGGTGGTGCACCACCTCGGAAGCAGTCCGGCATAAAGCTCGGGCGCTAGTGGCTGGCTCCATAGAGGGCATTTCCGGCATTAAGCTCGGCTAAACTCCTTCAACTTTTTTGAACCAACGTGATATGACACCTCGGATATAGTCCGGCATTGGAGCCTGGACACAGTCCGGCGTTGGAGCTCGGATATATTTCGGCGTTGGAGCTCGGATATACAGTCCGGCGTTGGAGCTCGGATACATAGTCCGGCGTTGGAGCTCGGATACATTCCGGCGCTAGAGCTGGGAAGCGGTCCGGCGTTGGTGCTCGGCTGCAAAAGATACCTCGAATGCAGTCCGGCGTTGGAGCTCGGACGCAAGAGGAACCCTGCCTCCCGGGAACAACTTCAAACCCGAGGTGTGGCATAAAAATAAACAAGGCATTGATAAAGGCCGGAAACTTAAAAGGGGCTCCTCGGATACCCGACGTGTAAACTCGTCGAATGCATTTCGGCGATCCTCAAGATCGAAGATAAAGAAGATTTGTTGAACCAGTTTTCAAGACCGCCAACCGAAGATGAAGAACAGTTCGGAAGAATCGAGGAGCGTCCCTAACTTCAAGACCGGTTCAGGGGGCTACTGATGGTGTCCTGGACTAGGGGGTACTCACCACGTCATCTCCCGATCTATTAGATTGGGCCGAGGACCCCCGTGGCCGTATACTCATGGGCCAGTTCAGACGGCTACCGCATACAAGGAAGATTCCATAAGACTTGGCGATCAAGACAAGGACTTCTCCCCACCGGCGTATTCGGCTAGGACTCTTGTTATCCTAGGCCTCTGGTGCATTATATAAACCGAGGCCAGGCTAGTCGATAGATATACAATATATACAACAATCATACCATAGGCTAGCTTCTAGGGTTTAGCCTCCTTGATCTCGTGGTAGATCTACTCTTGTACTACCCATATCATCAATATTAATCAAGCAGGAGTAGGGTATTACCTCCATCGAGAGGGCCCGAACCTGGGTAAAACAAAGTGTTCCCTGCCTCCTGTTACCATCCGGCCTAGACGCACAGTTCGGGACCCCCTACCCGAGATCCGCCGGTTTTGACACCGACAATACGTCTCCAATGCATCTATCATTTTTGATTGTTCCATGCTATTATATTATCTGTTTTGGATGTTTCATGGGCTTTAATATACCTTTTTATATTATTTTTGGGACTAACCTATTAACCGAAGGCCTAGTGCAAATTGTTGTTTTTTTGCCCATTTCAGTGTTTCGCAGAAAAGGAATATCAAACGGAATCCAAACGGAATGAAATCTTCAGGAGAGTTATTTTGGAACAAACGCAATCCATGAGACTTGGAGTGGACATCAAGAAAGAAGCGAGGAGGCCACGAGGTAGGAGGGCGCGCCCCCACCCTCGTGGGCCCCTCGCAGCTCCACCGACCTACTTCTTCCTCCTATATATACCCATATACCCTGAAAACATCCAGGAGCACCACGAAACCCTATTTCCACCGCCGCAACCTTCTGTACCCGTGAGATCCCATCTTGGGGCCTTTTCTGGCGCTCCGCCGGAGGGGGAATCGATCACGGAGGGCTTGTACTCAACACCATAGCCTCTCCGATGATGTGTGAGTAGTTTACCACAGACCTTTGGGTCCATAGTTATTGTATAGATGGCTTCGTCTCTCTCTTTGCATCTCAATACAAAGTTCTCCTCGATTCTCTTGGAGATCTATTCGATGTAATTCTTTTTGTAGTGTGTTTGTCGAGATCCTATGAATTGTGGGTTTATGATCAAGATTATCTATGAACAATATTTGATTCTTCTCTGAATTCTTTTATGCATGATTTGATATATTTGTAAGTCTCTTAGAATTATCAGTTTGGTTTGACCTACTAGATTGATCTTTCTTGCAATGGGAGAAGTGCTTAGCTTTGGGTTCAATCTTGCGGTGTCCTTTCCCAGTGACAGCAAGGGCAGCAAGGTGCGTATTGTATTGTTGCCATCGAGGATAAAAAGATGGGGTTTATATCATATTGCTTGAGTTTATCCCTCTACATCATGTCATCTTGCCTAATGCGTTACTCTGTTCTTATGAACTTAATACTCTAGGTGCATGCTGGATAGCGGTCGATGTGTGGAGTAATAGTAGTAGATGCAGAATCGTTACGGTCTACTTGTCGCCGACATGATGCCTATGTACATGATCATGCCTAGATATTCTCATAACTATGCGCTTTTCTATCAATTGCTCGACAGTAATTTGTTCACCCACCATAGAATTTGCTATCTTGAGAAAAGCCACTAGTGAAACCTATGGCCCCCAAGTCTATCTTCCATTATATTATTTTCCTATCTACTTGCTATTTATATCGTTGTTTATTTTGCAATCTTTATTTTCCAATATATACAATAAAAATACCAAAAATATTTATCTTATTATCTCTATCAGATCTCACTTTCGTAAGTGACCGTGAAGGGATTGACAACCCCTTTATCGTGTTGGTTGCGAGGTTCTTGTTTGTTTGTGCAGGTACTAGGGACTTGCGTGTTACCTCCTACTGGATTGATACCTTGGTTCTCAAAAACTAAGGGAAATACTTACGCTACTTTGCTGCATCACCCTTTCCTCTTCAAGGGAAAACCAACGCATGCTCAAGAGGTAGCATGGTCCTATTTTTGATAGGCTACAACCATGGAAATAATGCAACAACACTTGGCCAATAACCCTGGTGCCAAACCAAGCAATTGAATCATACTTTATCTCACTTCAGCTTTTTAAACTTTCACTCAGTACTTGAGTGTGAGCCAAGGTCTTAGCACTTAGGATGTAAAAGACAATAATGATTGGGGTTTATTAGGGAATAAAAAAGGTATAAGAAAGTCTCACATCAATGCGGCTTGATCATTAGGCAATGAAGATGCCTTACAATCAATGTTAATGCAGGGAGTAGGGATTGCCATGCAACAGATGCACCAGAGCTATATGTTTATGAAAGCTCTCTATATGAAACTAAGTGGGTGTACATCCAACTTATTGTTGGAAATATGCCCTAGAGTCAATAACAAAGATATTAATATCATATTTCTTTGTTCATGATAATTGTTTATTATCCATGATATAATTATATTGACTGGAAAATTAAATACATGTGTGGATATCTTTCCTACTTTAAGTTTTCGGTTGATGGTCATATATTCACTTTCAATGCCCCATCACCTCCCTCTTGCCTTCTGTGCTATCAAGTGGGCCGCCCAATTTTCACGCTAGGTGGCAGCTGGCCAGGCAAGGCACGACAACCAAGGCATAGAAAGGCTGAATGATGCCTTCATAACCCTTCTGCCCAAAGGAGTGGGTGTTGTGGAGTGATACGTCTCCAACGTATCTATAATTTTTGATTGTAAAATGCTATTATAGTATCAATCTTGGATGTTTTATATACATTTATAAGCAACTTTATATCATTTTTTGGGACTAACCTACTAACTTAGTGCCCAGTGCCAGTTGCTCTTTTTTGCATGTTTTTTTACTTTGCAGAATATCAATACCAAACGAAGTCCAAATGCCACGAAACATTTTAGAGATTTTTTTTCTGGAAATAAGAGACCCTGGAAGCTTCAGGAAGGAACGAGAAGACGAATGAGTGGCCCACTAGGCACCAGGGCGCGCCAGGGGCCTGGGGCGCGCCCTGGAACATAGTGGGGCCTACAAGCCTCCGTTTGACCTAACTCCGCCTTTATAAATACTCTAAAATCAGGAAACCTACCAGGGAGTCCACAAAATACTTTTTCCACCGCTGCAATCCTCTGTTCTCAAGAGACCCCATCTGGAGGCCTTTTCCGATACTCTGCCAGAGGGGGAAATGATCATGGAGGGGTTCTTCATCATCCTTGTTGCCCCTCCGATGATGCATGAGTAGTTTACCACGGACCTATGGGTCCATAGTTAGTAGCTAGATGGCTTATCCTCTCTTTTTGATTCTCAATACAATGTTCTCCTTGTTGTTCTTGGAGATCTATTTGATGTAATGAATTTTTGCAGTGTGTTTGTTGGGATCCGATAAATTGTGAGTTTATGATCAGACCTGTCCATGAATATTATTTTGGTTTTCTCTAAACTCTTTTATGCATGATTAATATAGCTTCATATTTCTTCTCCGATCTATTGGTTTGGTTTGGCCAACTAGATTGATTTATCTTGCCATGGGAAGAGGTGCTTTGTAATGGGTTCGATCTTGCGGTGCTTATTCCCAGTGACAGAAAGGGACATGACATGTATTTGTATTGTTGCCATTAAGGATAAAAAGATGGGGTTTGTTCATATTAATTGGATCTATCCCTCTACATCATGTCATCTTGCTTAAGGCGTTACTCCGTTCTTGTTAACTTAATACACCAGATACATGTTGGATAACGGTCGATGTGTGGAGTAATAGTAGTAGATGCAGGCAGGAGTCGGTCTACCTGTCACGGACGTGATGCCTATATTCATGATCATTGCCTTAGATATCGTCATAACTATGCGCTTTTCTATAAATTGCTCGGCAGTAATTTGTTTACCCACCGTATGCTTCTTTCAAGAGAGAAGCCTCTAGTGAAAACTATGGCCCCGGGTTATATCTTTTATCATATTATTTTTAGATATATAAAATCAAAAACCAAAAAATATCTTGCTGCAATTAATTTAATTTAATTTAATTTTGCACTTTTACTTACCTTTTATATCTATCACTATCAGATCTCAGCAGACTAAGGCATAGCCTAGTGGTGGGAAGGGGCTGATGCCTTCCCACCCACCCAGGTTCAAGGCATGGTACTTGCAATTTGGGTTTGTTGCACCAATTATACTGTATGGGGTTCCCTTACAGTCTTTCTGTCAAAAAAAACTATCAGATCTCATCCTTGCAAGTAGCCGTGAAGGGATTGACAACCCCTTTATCGCGTTGGGTGCAAGTATTTGTTTGTTTGTGTAGGTGCAACCATTGGTGACTTGTGTGTTGCTCCTACTGGATTGATATCTTGGTTCTCAACTGAGGGAAATACTTATCTCTACATTGTTGCATCACTCTTTCCTCTTCAAGGGAAAAACCAACGCAAGCTCAAGAAGTAGCACTATAGTCCCTTATGTTAAGCATGAAATTGTTGCTATTGCGCCCACACATAATAGTCTAAAGTTTGTGATTCCCGTAGCATGCACATATGGTGAACTGTTATGTGATGAAGTCGGAGCATGATTTATTTATTGATTGTCTTCCTTATGAGTGGCGGTCGGGGACGAGCGATGGTCTTTTCCTACCAATCTACCCCCCTAGGAGCATGCGCGTAGTACTTTGTTTCGATAACTAATAGATTTTTGCAATAAGTGTGTGAGTTCTTATGACTAATGTTGAGTCCATGGATTATACACACTCTCACCCTTCCACCATTGCTAGCCTCTCTAGTACCGCGCAACTTTTGTCGGTACCATACACCCACCACATACCTTCCTCAAAACAGCCACCATACCTACCTATTATGGCATTTCCATAGCCATTCCGAGATATATTGCCATGCAACTTACCACCGTTCCGTTTGTTATGACACGTTTCATCATTGTCATATTGCTTTGCATGATCATGTAGTTGACATCGTATTTGTGGCAAAGCCACCTTTATAATTCTTTCATACATGTCACTCTTGATTCATTGCATATCCCGGTACACCGCCAGAGGCATTCACATAGAGTCATATTTTGTTCCAGTATCGAGTTGTAATTTTTTGAGTTGTGAGTAAATAAAAGTGTGATGATCATCATTATTAGAGCATTGTTCCATGTGAGGAAAGGATGATGGAGAGTATGATTCCCCCACAAGTCGGGATGAGACTACGGACGAAAAATAAAAAAAGAAAGGAAAAAAGAAAAAAGAAGAAGAAGAAGAAGAAATGAGAGAAAAAGAAAGAAGGGACAATGTTACTATCCTTTTACCACACTTGTGCTTCAAAGTAGCACCATGATCTTCATGATAGAGAGTCTCCTATGTTGTCACTTTCATATACTAGTGGGAATTTTACATTATAGAACTTGGCTTGTATATTCCAATGATGGGCTTCCTCAAAACGCCCTAGGTATTCGTGAGCAAGCGAGTTGGATGCACACCCACTTAGTTTCTTTTGTTGAGCTTTCATACACTTATAGGTCTAGTGCATCTGTTGCATGGCAATCCCTACTCACTCACATTGATATCTATTGATGGGCATCTCCATAGCCCGTTGATACACCTAGTTGATGTGAGACTATCTTCTCCTTTTTGTCTTCTCCACAACCACCATTCTATTCCACCTATAGTGCTATGTCCATGGCTCACGCTCATATATTGCGTGAAGATTTAAAAAGTTTGAGAACATCAAAAGTATGAAACAATTGCTTGGCTTGTCATCGGGGTCGTGCATGATTTAAATACTTTGTGTGATGAAGATAGAGCATAGCCAGACTATATGATTTTGTAGGGATAACTTTCTTTGGCCATGTTATTTTGAGAAGACATGATTGCTTTGTTAGTATGCTTGAAGTATTATTATTTTCATGTCAATATTAAACTTTTGTCTTGAATCTTTCGGATCTGAACATTCATGCCACAATAAAGAAAATTATATTAAGAATTATGCTAGGTAGCATTCCACATCAAAAATTCTGTTTTTATCATTTACCTACTCGAGGACGAGCAGGAATTAAGCTTGGGGATGCTTGATACGTCTCCAACGTATCTATAATTTTTGATTGTTCCATTGTCGGTGTCAAAACCGGCGGATCTCGGGTAGGGGGTCCCGAACTGTGCATCTAAGGTGGATGGTAACAGGAGGCAGGGGACACAATGTTTACCCAGGTTCAGGCCCTCTTGATGGAGGTAATACCCTACGTCCTGCTTGATTGTTCTTGATGATATGAGTATTACAAGAGTTGATCTACCACGAGATCGTAGAGGCTAAAACCCTAGAAGCTAGCCTATGGTATGATTGTGTGTTGTCCTATGGACTAAACCCTCCGGTTTATATAGACACCGGAGGGGGCTAGGGTTACACAAGGTCGGTTACAAGGGAGGAGATATACGTATCTGTATTGCCTAGCGTGCCTTCCACGCCAAGTAGAGTCCCATCCAGACACGGGACGAAGTCTTCAATCTTGTATCTTCATAGTCCAACAGTCCGGCCAAAGGATATAATCCGGCTGTCCGGAGACCCCCTAATCCAGGACTCCCTCAGTAGCCCCCGAACCAGGCTTCAATGACGTCGAATCCGGCGCGCAGTATTGTCTTCAGCATTGCAAGGCGGGTTCTTCTCCAAATCTTGAATATCTGTTAAGTAGTGTCCGGCTCCCATAAATGTTGGACTTCTTAGCTTCTATGCCCAATAAGGGCTATCTTCCACGTGTCGAGTGAATGCGAGGAGACAGGGCATTTTTACATTCGCCCCCCTAGGCAAGTAAATAAATCGTCTATTAAAGGGATGGGGATTCTTAGATCCAATCCACACCATCTCCCCACAACGAGAATCCATCGGAGCGCGCTTGGAAAAATCCATTCCATCATGGCCAGCCACCGCAGCTCCTCCTCTCGCTCCCGTAGCCCGAAGCCCGGCGATTGGGAGAAGTGTTCCATCCCGCACGGCCGATTAGTAGAGTTGCAGACCCATGGATTTCTCCCTCCGGCATATATGGTCCCCGTCCGAGCCGGGCTCGCACTTATAATGGCGGGGAGCAAGCAGAGAGCTTCCCCAATCCCTCCAAGGGCGAGCGGGTATGCCTTGTCCCTTACTTACTAAGGGGACTCAAATTCCCAATTCATCCTTTCCTCCGCGGACTCCTGGAGTTTTACGGCCTCCAGTTGCATAATTTCAACCCTGCCTCCATATTACACATCGCCGGCTATGTTGCCATTTGCGAGTTGTTTTTGGGCTGCGAGGCTCATTTCGAGCTGTGGAAAAGGCTATTCTGCCTTGTGCCCCGCACACAGAAGGGGTCACTTTATCAAGTGGGCGGAGCCGAAATATGGCGCATCGCCGAGACCGGATACCCGTCCGGTACTCCAAAGAAGACATCCGAAGACTGGCCTTCGGAGTGGTTTTACATGGAGGACGTCCCTCTTCCAGACCCTGTTCGGCGGGGTCTTCCTGAGTTTGAGAATGCCCTGATACGTCTCCAACGTATCTATAATTTTTGATTGCTCCATGCTATATTATCTGTTGTTTTGGACATTATTGGGCTTTATTACCCACTTTTATATTATTTTTGGGACTAACCTATTAACCGGAGGCCCAGCCCAGAATTGCTGTTTTTTGCCTGTTTTAGGGTTTCAAAGAAAAGGAATATCAAAAGGATTCCAAACGGAATGAAACCTTCTGGAACGTGATTTTCTCATCGAATACAACTCAGGAGACTTGGACCCTACGTTACGTACCAGGAGGCCACGAGGTAGGGGGCGCGCCTACCCCCCCCCCCCCAAGCGCACCCTCCACCCTCGTGGGCCCCCTGTTGCTCCACCAACGTATTTCTTCCTCCTATATATACCCACGTACCCCCAAACGATCAAAAACGGAGCCAAAACCCTAATTCCACTACCGTAACTTTCTGTATCCATGAGATCCCATCTTGGGGCCTGTTCCAGAGCTCCGCCGGAGGGGGCATCGATCACGGAGGGGTTCTTCATCAACACCATAGCCCCTCCAATGAAGTGTGAGTAGTTTACCTCAGACCTACGGGTCCATAGTTAGTAGCTAGATGGCTTCTTCTCTCTTTTTCGATCTCAATACAATGTTCTCTCCCTCTCTTGTGGAGATCTATTCAATGTAATCTTCTTTTTGCGGTGTGTTTGTTGAGACTGATGAATTGTGGGTTTATGATCAAGTCTATCTATGAATAATATTTGAATCTTCTCTGAATTCTTTTATGTATGATTGGTTATCTTTGCAAGTCTCTTCGAATTATCAGTTTGGTTTGGCCTACTAGATTGATCTTTCTTGCAATGGGAGAAGTGCTTAGCTTTGGGTTCAATCTTGCGGTGTCCTTTCCTGGTGACACTAAGGGCAGCAAGGTATGTATTGTATTGTTGCCATCGAGGATAACAACATGGAGTTTTCTTCATATTGCATGAGTCTATCCCTCTACATCATGTCATCTTGTTTAAGGTGTTACTCTCTTTTTAACTTAATACTCTAGATGCATGCTGGATAGCGGTCGACGAGTGGAGTAATAGTAGTAGATGCAGGCAGGAGTCGGTCTACTTGTCTCGAACGTGATGCCTATATACATGATCATACCTAGATATCTCATAACTATGCTCAATTTTGTCAATTGCTCAACAGTAATTTGTTCACCCACCATAGAATACTTATGCTCTCGAGAGAAGCCACTAGTGAAACCTATGGCCCCGGGTCTATCTTTATCATATCAATCTCCTACTACTTAGTTAATTACTTTGCTATTTACTTTGCCTTTATTTTACTTTGCATCTTTATCATAAAAATACCAAAAATATTATCTTATCATATCTATCAGATCTCACTCTCGTAAGTGGCCCTATACGGATTGATAACCCCTATTTGCGTTGGTTGCGAGGATTTATTTGTTTTGTGCAGGTGCGAGGGACTCGCGCGTAGGCTCCTACTGGATTGATACCTTGGTTCTCAAAAACTGAGGGAAATACTTACGCTACTTTGCTGCAGCATCCCTTCCTCTTCGGGGAAAACCAACGCAGTGCTAAAAGAGGTAGCAAGAAGGATTTCTGGTGCCGTTGCCGGGGAGGTCTTCGCAAAAGTCAACATACCAAGTACCCATCACATACCCTTATCTCCCGCATTACATTATTTGCCATCTGTCTCTCGTTTTCCTCTCCCCCACTTCACCCTTGTCGTTTTATTTTCCCCCTCTCTCTCTATCCTCCCTCTATTTGCCTCTTTTTGTCCGCTTGCTTTTTGTTTTCTTGTGTGTTAGTTTGCTTACTTGTCGTTATGGCTATTCCCTTATCTTCTCCGTTGTCTCCCGAGAATGAAATTCTAAATTTTAAGCAAAGGGAGGGTGAAAATCTAAAAGATGCTTGGTATAGAATTTGCAATGCTCAAAATAAATCTACTAGGAAGCAATCTACTACCATTCTCCTTGGCAATTTTTATGTAGGCATTACTCCTTGGCACTGTTATGTTCTTGATACTATTACCGGAGGGAACTTTTTGGGTAGCCATACTTTTGATTCATATAATGCTATGTTAGATTTATTTGGCTCACCCCCTCTCTTGGTTAATGGAACTATTTTAACTTTGGAGCATGTAATGCAAAGGCTTGAGATTATTGAAAATAAGGTTGCTACCGTAGAGTTAATAGAAAATTTGGATAAAAATATCCACAGCCGAATCTCTCAATATGGATCTAAAGTAGGAGTTACTTTGAAAGATATTAAAGAGAAGGAACCCATAGTTAATGGGAGAATAAATCATGATTCCGTTAGGATCGATAAACTTGAGAATATTATTACCAACTTGGGAACCGCTTTTTCTTCTGTAAAGAATACTCCGAGTCCCTCCACTAAAGTTGCCAAACTTATGTACGTTCCTAAAAATAAGGGTGAATCATCTAGTAAGGAAAATGCGGATCTCAAATCTATAAGTGTTCATCCCAATCTTTTTGCTATCATTAAGGAACCATTTGTTACAAATGAATTTTTAGATCTTGTGCCTAAAAGCTTAATAATTAATAAAAAGAAAGAAATTCCTAAAGATGTTAGATGCCTCGTTGAAGAATTGCCTGCCAAAGATGGCAATACCTAGATCTATTCTTGCTTGTTATGCCTAGCTAGGGGCGTTAAACGATAGCGCTTGTTGGGAGGCAACCCAATTTTATTTTTATTCCTTACTTTTTGCTCCTGTTTAGTAATAAATAAATTATATAGCCTCTTTTTTGGTTGTGTTTTTTGTGTTTAATTAGTGTTTGTGCCAAGTAGAACCGTTGGGAAGACTTGGGGAAAGTCTTGTTGAACTTGCTGTAAAAAACAGAAACTTTAGCGCTCACGAGAACTGCTGTCATTTTTATTTGGAAAGTTCTATTTAGTTAATTATTTTTGCAGATGATTAATAGATAAATTCCTCACGTCCAGCAATTTATTTTAGAATTTTTGGGGTTCCATATCTAGCGCTAGATACAGATTACTACAGACTGTTCTGTTTTTGACAGATTCTGTTTTTCGTGTGGTGTTTGCTTATTTTGATGAATCTATGGCTAGTAAAATAGTTTATAAACCATAGAGAAGTTGGAATACAGTAGGTATAACACCCATATAAATAAAGAATGAGTTCATTACAGTACCTTGAAGTGGTCTTTTGTTTTCTTTCGCTAACGGAGCTCACGAGATTTTCTACTTTAAGTTTTGTGTTGTGAAGTTTTCAAGTTTTGGGTAAAGATTTGATGGATTATGGAACAAGGAGTAGCAAGAGCCTAAGCTTGGGGATGCCCATGGAACCCCCAAGATAATCTAAGGACACCTAAAAGCCAAAGCTTGGGGATGCCCCGGAAGGCATCCCCTCTTTCGTCTACTTCTATTGGTAACTTTACTTGGAGCTATATTTTTATTCTCCACATGATATGTGTTTTGCTTGGAGCGTATTGTATGATTTGAGTCTTTGCTTGTTAGTTTACCACAATCATCCTTGCTGTACACACCTTTTGATAGAGCCATACATGATTTGGAATTTGTTAGAATACTCTATGTGCTTCGCTTATATCTTTTGAGTTATATAATTTTGCTCTAGTGCTTCACTTATATCTTTTAGAGCACGGTGGTGGATTTGTTTTATAGAAACTATTGATCTCTCATGCTTCACTTAGATTATTTTGAGAGTCTTAATAGCATGGTAATTTGCTTAAAATCCTAATATGCTTGGTATGCAAGATTAATAATAAAACTTTCTTATGAGTGTGTTGAATACTAAGAGAAGTTTGATGCTTGATGATTGTTTTGAGACATGGAGGTAATAATATCAAAGTCGTGCTAGTTGAGTAGTTGTGAAATTGAGAAATACTTGTGTTGAGGTTTGCAAGTCCCGTAGCATGCACATATGGTAAACATTATGCAACAAATTTGAAACATGAGGTGTTATTTGATTGTCTTCCTTATGAGTGGCGGTCGGGGACGAGCGATGGTCTTTTCCTACCAATCTATCCCCCTAGGAGCATGCGCGTAGTACCGAGGTTTTTGATTGACTTGTAGATTTTTGCAATAAGTATGTGAGTTCTTTATGACTAATGTTGAGTCCATGTATTATACGCACTCTCACCCTTCCATCTTTGCTAGCCTCTTCGGTACCGTGCATTGCCCTTTCTCGCATTGAGAGTTGGTGCAAACTTCACCGGTGCATCCAAACCCCGTGATATGATACGCTCTTTCACACATAAACCTCCTTATATCTTCCTCAAAACAGCCACCATGCCTACCTATTATGGCATTTCCATAGCCATTCCGAGATATATTGCCATGCAACTTTCCATCATTCCGTTCATCATGACACATTCATCATTGTCATATTGCTTAGCATGGTCATGTAGTTGACATAGTATTTGTGGCAAAGCCACCGTTCATAATTCTTTCATACATGTCACTCTTGGTCCATTGCATATCCCGGTACACCGCCGGAGGCATTCATATAGAGTCATCTTTGTTCTAGTATCGAGTTGTAATCATTGAGTTGTAAATAAATAGAAGTGTGATGATCATCATTTTCTAGAGCATTGTCCCAAGTGAGGAATATATTTAAAAAAGGTCATAAAAAAGAGAAGGACCAAAAAAGAGAAAGGCCATAAAAAATAGAAAAGGCCCCCAAAAAGAGAAAAAAAATGAGAGAAAAAGAGAGAAGGGACAATGTTACTATCCTTTGCCACACTTGTGCTTCAAAGTAGCACCATGATCTTCATAGTAGAGAGTCTCTCATGTTATCACTTTCATATACTAGTGGGAATTTTTCGTTATAGAACTTGGCTTGTATATTCCAACAATGGGCCTCCTAAAGTGCCCTAGGTCTTCGTGAGCAAGCAAGTTGGATGCACACCCACTAGTTTCTTTTGTTGAGCTTTCATACATTTATAGCTCTAGTGCATCCGTTGCATGGCAATCCCTACTCCTTGCATTAACATCAATTGGTGGGCATCTCCATAGCCCATTGATTAGCCTCATTGATGTGAGACTTCCTCCTTTTTTGTCTTCTCCACATAACCCCCCTCATTATATTCTATTCCACCTATACTGCTATGTCCATGGCTCGCGCTCATATATTGCGTGAAAGTTTATAGGTTTGAGATTACTAAAGTATGAAACAATTGCTTGTTTTGTCATCGGGGTTGTGCATGATGATAGCATTCTTGTGTGATGAAAATAAAACATGACTAAACCATATGATTTTGTAGGGATGAACTTTCTTTGGCCATGTTATTTTGAGAAGACACAATTGCTTAGTTAGTATGCTTGAAGTATTATCATTTTTATGTCAATGTGAACTTTTGTCTTGAATCTTTCGGATCTGAATATTCATACCACAATTAATAAGAATTACATTAAAATTATGCCAAGTAGCACTCCGCATCAAAAATTCTATTTTTATCATTTACCTACTCAAGGACGAGCAGGAATTAAGCTTGGGGATGCTTGATACGTCTCCAACGTATCTATAATGTTTGATTGCTCCATGCTATATTATCTACTGTTTTGGACATTATTGGGCTTTATTATCCACTTTTATATTATTTTTGGGACTAACCTATTAACCGGAGGCCCAACCCAGAATTGCTGTTTTTTTGCCTGTTTTAGGGTTTCGAAGAAAAGGAATATCAAACGGAGTCCAAACGGAATGAAACCTTCGGGAACGTGATTTTCTCATCGAATACAACTCAGGAGACTTGGACCCTACGTCAAGACACGTAACAGGAGGCCACGAGGTAGGGGGCGCGCCTACCCCCCACCCCCCCACCCCCAGGCGCGCCCTCCACCCTTGTGGGCCCCCTGTTGCTCCACCGACGTACTTCTTCCTCCTATATATACCCACGTACCCCCAAAAGATCAGAAACGGAGCCAAAACCTTAATTACACCGCCGTAACTTTCTGTATCCACGAGATCCCATCTTGGGGCCTGTTCCGGAGCTCCACCGGAGGGGGCATCGATCACGGAGGGCTTCTTCATCAACACCATAGCCCCTCCGATGAAGTGTGAGTAGTTTACCTCAGACCTACGGGTCCATAGTTTGTAGCTAGATGGCTTATTCTCTCTTTTTGGATCTCAATACAATGTTCTCCCCCTCTCTTGTGGAGATCTATTCGATGTAATCTTCTTTTTGTGGTGTGTTTGTTGAGACCGATGAATTGTGGGTTTATGATCAAGTCTATCTATGAATAATATTTGAATCTTCTCTGAATTCTTTTATGTATGATTGGTTATCTTTGCAAGTCTCTTCGAATTATCAGTTTGGTTTGGCCTACTAGATTGATCTTTCTTGCAATGGGAGAAGTGCTTAGCTTTGGGTTCAATCTTGCGGTGTCCTTTCCCAGTGACAGTCAGGGCAGCAAGGCATGTATTGTATTGTTGCCATCGAGGATAAAAAGATGGGGTTTTCTTCATATTGCATGAGTCTATCCCTCTACATCATGTCATCTTGCTTAAGGCGTTACTCTGCTTTTAACTTAATACTTTAGATGCATGCTGGATAGCGGTCGATGAGTGGAGTAATAGTAGTAGATGCAGGCAGGAGTCGGTCTACTTGTCTCGGACGTGATGCCTATATACATGATCATACCTAGATATTCTCATAACTATGCTCAGTTCTGTCAATTGCTCAACAGTAATTTGTTCACCCACCATAGAATACTTATGCTCTCGAGAGAAGCCACTAGTGAAATCTATGGCCCCCGGGTCTATCTTTATCATATCAATCTCCTACTACTTAGTTAATTACTTTGCTATTTACTTTGCCTTTATTTTACTTTGCATATTTATCATAAAAATACCAAAAATATTATCTTATCATATCTATCAGATCTCACTCTCGTAAGTGGCCCTATAGGGATTGACAACCCCTATTTGCGTTGGTTCTGAGGACTTATTTGTTTTGTGCAGGTGCGAGGGACTCGCGCGTAGCCTCCTACTGGATTGATACCTTGGTTCTCAAAAACTGAGGGAAATACTTACGCTACTTTGCTGCATCATCCCTTCCTCTTCGGGGAAAACCAACACAGTGCTAAAAGAGGTAGCATGCTCCTCTGATGAAACGTCAAATTTGGCGCCCACGGAGCCCCCAGGAGGAAGATAATAGAGAAGTCCTTTATCTGATGAACCGGATAAAAGCGCTGGCTCAATCAGGGTTGACAATAATCGGGGTTATGTCAATATGCATAATGCGGGGGGTGCAACCACTTCAATATCGAGGGCACCCCTTATGGTGTTTTAATGGGGAAGACGATGCCACCCGTTGCGGGCGCAAGGGACCGGACTCACCTGCTGCTTTAGCAAAAGTTCTGTCCGAGTTGTTCAAGGGAGAGGAAGAGGAGTTCATCCACACTAAACCACAGGATGGATTCTCCATGTAGAACCCTCCAAGCTGGGTGAGTTGTACCCTTTTCACTCTCAACCTTCCCGCACTCTTCATCATAGGTAATTACCTTGCCATTTCACGGCAGGAACTGCGAAAAGCGATAAAGGAGGTCAACAGCCCAGCTCCACAACCCGGGGACCCTGGCCGGGCCCTCGATCCCGGACTTGAAGAGGATCCGGACATATTCATGGAGCTGATAGACAGGCAATTCTATCAATTGAGTTGCGATGACGCCATGGTGGCCATAACGGCCGACTATCCGAGACTACTCCCTGCGTCGCACGTAAGAAAAACCAAAGTCCCAACTCCCAAAAAAGGATTCCCTTTTATGCACTTCACCTACCGTACACATATGGTGTCTTTACAGGGAAGGCCTTCGGGACGCCGTGCCGAACCTGCAACAACTTGCCAACAAGAGGCACCGAAGCCGGGTAGGAAAAAGGAAGGCGGTCAGGAAGGAAACGCCAGCACTGAGGTATAACACAAAACCTCATTCCGTGGTCGTCATCTTGCTTAAAATATAACGACATCCGTGTTTCCAAGAAAAAATGCCCGCCGAACTATATCCGGAGAGGCTGCCGATCACGCCTCGACCAGTCGGGCTCCAGGGCCGGACATAGAGGCGGAAGCTAACGCGAGGCAGACGTCGGATGTTCCTCCTACAGAGGATGCGGACAGACTATCCGCTATGAATTCCGAAGTGGAGAGGACCATGAATCACAGGCGTCGTCGGGCCGTACTCCATGACGCTTGTTTCTCACCAGAGGCATTTGATGCCTTCAATTCCGGAGATGCGTACATCCGTGCTGCTCAAAATGGTCTAGCCAGAGCCATGGATCAGTATGTAAGGGATATACGGGTAAGTAAATATGACGATTATATGTATTAGTAGCCCCTGAGACTTGAAACAGTTGACACAACTGATTTAAGGATCATTTATTTGAGTAGGTTCTTACGGAGAAGAATTCCCAATTATCTCAAGAGCTGGAAGAGTGCAAGGCCCAGCTAGAGGCCGTTGTTGCCGTGTTGAGGGAGTCCGAGAAGGGTCCCTCTGGTAACACATGTTTCCCTTGCAAAGAAGACAGGTACCAGGTAGTATGCAGCATGTATGCAAATCTAACAATAGATGTTGCAGGTGACCCTGGAGTGAGTCCGGAGGCCGTAGTGGTGAATGCGGCACATGTTGATCAACAGCTAAATGTTGGTGAGCGCGTGCTTACGCGAGTCAGGCAGGAGAAAAACAATCTCCAAGATGCCAATACCCGGCTGGGCGAGGAACTGAAAGATGTCCGGGCCCAGCTGGCGGACTCCGTAAAGGAGAATAAGCGGCTTCGGTGCGGCATTTTTAGTAAGTGCTTGAACGAACTGTTAAAGGAGTTTGGCGACGAAGCCGACTAACAGAGTTGTGTCTGCAGGTATGCTGACGGGTCGTCCCGCAGAAGAGATGCGGGTCTTCGGGTGATCTTCTACCAGAGCTCTCACAACTGCACGAGCAAGTTCGGCAGGTGATGCGGGGTATTGCCCAAGCCTTGTGGCCGTTCGCATCCCTACCGGGAGGCATGGGAGAGCTTGTAGAGAAGCTCAAGGGAGCATGGCGGCGCTTTCGATTATGGAATATATCAGCTTGCCCACAAGGTGCGAGGGAAGCCTAGGCTATGGTGAAGACGTGATACACCAAAGCAGCTGTTGGGCCTGTGGGGCCTGATGGGAAGGAGATCCCCGTCAGTTTAGTGTATGATGAAGTAGAATTAGCCGCAAAGTATTCACAACAGGATTGTAGGCTAGACAGCCTGTTGGATGGTATAGAAGAAGAATTGAATCAGTCTTAATGACTGTGTACTTCAAGTGACATATGTAATGTCCCTAGCCGGATTGTAAATCATTTGTCATGGCAGAACTTTTCGCTTCGACCTCTGGACCCGATAGTCCGGAGTGTATCCGAATACCTGCTCGGTTATATAAAAACCGGGGTATGCATGGAAACCAGGCGTAGGGGTCATAAGTGCTTGAAAAGACAAGTACCCAACTAGCTATGTTATATTACATGGGTAGTAAGGAACATCTTCCAGGGAGAATAGTTTCGTTAAGGGTTCCTTTCCCTGGGTACGCATGCCCTAATGTGCATGTCCGAACTGCGAAAAGGAACGCAGGTTGTAAACATCTGGGGGCACTTTTTTCAAATTAAATAAAAGTCATATTTTGTTCGCCGACCGAATATTCCCTTAAGAACGCTAGCTTTCGGCTTCACCCAGTCTGAGGTACACATCCGACTGACCCGGCAGTAACAATCGCAGAGGTGCTCCCCTTATGCCCTAGCCGAATTAACGGGAACGTAGGGCATAAATACAAGAGCCAGGCAACCCAGCTTGGCCAAAACTTAAGTCATAGTGATGCATATAATGGCGAAAAAAGGTACATGCGGAAGAATGACACATGTGCGGGACATAAAGCCCAGAAAATAATTATATTAAGCTTCTGTGTAAGAAGCCCCCAGGTATAATGAGCGCGGCAAGCGCGGCGCGATTGTGCAATCAAGACACAAGTTTAGCCTTTTAGGGTCGGGATTAGAAAAAAAAAGAGGAATAGAGGAAAAAACATATATGCAAAAAAATTGACGGGGGTGAGGAGACGAACATATAGTCCGGTGCTAGGCGTAGAATCTTCGGAGTCTAGCTGCGTTCCATGGGTTTGGCTCGATTCGATTATCCGATGCATCCCGCAGACGGTACGCTCCACCGGTTAGCACCTGGTCAATAATGAAGGGACCCTCCCATTTGGGCTTGAGCTTGTTCTTTTTCTTCTCCAGCAGTCGTAGAACTAGTTCGCCAACGTTGTAGGTTTTGGCCCATACTTCTCTGCTGTGATACCTTCGAGCCTGTTGTTGATAAAATGCGGAACGGGCCTTTGCCACGTCGCGCTCCTCCTCCAGGGCGTCCAAACTGTCCTGCCGATCGAGCTCGGCCTCTTTTTCTTCATACATGCACACTCGAGGTGAGTCATGAATTATGTCGCAAGGCAGAACCGCCTCTGCGCTGTACACCATAAAGAACGGTGTGTATCCGGTAGTGCGATTCGGCGTGGTCCGCAGCCCCCATAGTACGGAGTCGAGCTCCTCTACCCAGTTCGTGTTTGATTCCGTTAAGGACCGCACTAGTCTGGGTTTAATGCCGCTCATGATAAGACCACTTGCTCGCTCAACTTGATCGTTAGTTTGAGGGTGATAGACAGAAGCATAGTCGAGCTTGATGCCCATATTGCTGCACCAAAGTTTCACCTCATCGGCTGTAAAATTCGTGCCGTTATCAGTGATGATACTGTGGGGGCGCCATAATGGTGTACAACCCCAGATATGAAGTCTATCACCAGTCCGGATTCAGCCGTTTTGACAGGTTTGGCTTCTATCCATTTGGTGAATTTATCCACCATGACCAGTAAGTATTTTTTCTTATGGGTTTCCCCTTTAAGGGGTCCGACCATGTCAAGCCCCCAGACCGCGAAGGGCCAAGTGATGGGGATTGTTTGGAGGGCGGTGGGCGGCATATGGCTTTGGTTTGCAAAAAGCTGGCAACCGACGCAATGTTGGACCAGATGCTGCGCATCTGCCCGGACCGTCGGCAAATAAAAACCTATACGGAAGACCTTGCCTACAAGGGCCCGGGCTGCGGTGTGGTGGCCGTCGAGTCCGGCATGGATTTCTGCCAAAAGCTTCCACCCTTCCTCTTCGGAGATGCACCTTTGAAGGACTCCGGTAGTGCTTTTCTTATAAAGCTCTCCGTCGTGGACCTTGTAGGATTTAGATCGCCGCACTATGTAGCGTGCCTCATTTTGGTCTTCGGGTAGTTCCTGCCTGGTTAGGTAGGCCAGGAATGGCTCTATCCAGGGGGCGATGACGGCCATTATTACATGGGCTGAAGGTGTTATTTCAATGGCAGAGCCTCCGATTGTGTGAGAGTGTTCGGTATCCGGTGTTGTGACCTGGTCCGGGCTCTTATTGCCGGTGTCACCTTCCCATACCATGGATGGCTTAAACAGTTTTTCCAGGAAGATGTTAGGTGGGACAGGGTCGCGCTTAGCGCCGAGACAGGCGAGGATATCCGCTGCCTGATTATTTTCCCGGACCACATGGTGGAATTCAAGCCCCTCGAACCGAGCTGACATTTTGAGAACGGCGTTGCGATCTACCGCCATTTTCGGTCCTTGGCATCGAAGTCTCCATTTATTTGGGATATTGTGAGGTTTGAATCCCCATGCACCTCCAGGCGTTGAATGCCCATGGAAACTGCCATCCGGAGACCGTGCAATAGGGCCTTGTATTCGGCTGCATTATTGGAGTCTGTGTATAGTATTTGGAGTACGTATTGAACTGTATCTCTGGTGGGGGACGTCAGGACGACGCCAGCCCCCAGACCAGACAGCATTTTAGAGACGTCGGAGTGCATGATCCAATTGGAGTAAGCGCCGTACTCTTTAGGGAGTTCGGCTTCTGTCCATTCGGCGATGAAATCAGCCAGCACTTGCGACTTGATGGCTAGCCGTGGTTTGTATGTTATGTCAAACGGGAGGAGCTCGATGGCCCATTTGGCAATCCGGCCCATGGCATCGCAGTTGTTTATTATGTCGTCGAGTGGTACTTCAGAGGCCACCGTGATTGAACACTCTTGAAAGTAGTGTCGTAATTTCTGGGATGCCATGAATACCGCGTATGCTATCTTTTGGTAATGTGGGTACCGTGATTTGCATGGAGTGAGGATGGTAGATACATAGTATACCGGCTTTTGAAGCGGGAATTTATGTCCATCTGTCTCTCGTTCGACGACGAGCACTCCACTTACAACTTGGTGCGTTGCCGCTATATATAATAGCATTGGTTTGCCGACATTTGGCGCGGCCAAGATTGGGTTGGTGGCCAGGATGGCTTTTATGTCTTCCAATCTGGCCGTGGCTGCGTCCGTCCACTCTAGGTGTTCGGTGCGACGAAGAAGGCGATAAAGGGGGGTGCCTTTTCTCCTAATCGGGAGATAAAGCGGCTTAAGGCCACCACACATCCAGTTAACTTCTGTATTTGCTTGAGGTCGGTTGGGATAGCCAACTGCGACAGGGCTCGGATTTTACCCAGATTTGCTTCAATTCCTCTACTGGAGACGATGAAGCCCAGGAGCTTTCCGGTGGGTACGCCGAAAATGCATTTTTCCGGATTGAGCTTAATGTCGTATGTTCGGAGATTGGTGAACGTGAGCCTCAAGTTGTCTATTAAGGAGTCGACGTGTCTGGTTTTAATGACCACATCGTCTACGTATGCCTCCACTGTCTTGCCGATCTACTTTTCCAGACATGTCTGAATCATGCGTTGATATGTTGCGCCGGTGTTTTTGAGCACGAAGGGCATTGTGTTAAAACAGAAGGGGCCGTATGGAGTGATAAATGCCGTTGTGGCTTGATCGGACTCCGCCATCTTAATCTGATGGTAACCGGAGTATGCGTCGAGGAAGCACAATGATTCGTGTCCTGCAGTAGCGTCGACGATTTGATCAATGCGAGGGAGGGGGAAGGGATCCTTTGGGCAAGCCTTATTAAGGTCTTTAAAGTCGACACATAGGCGCCAGGATTTGTCCTTCTTTGGTACCATCACCAGGTTTGCCAGCCAGTCCGGATGTTTTATTTCTCTAATGAATCCGGCCTCCAATAGCTTGGCTAGCTCCTCTCCCATGGCTTGACGCTTAGGTTCAGAGAAACGCCGAAGAGTCTGCTTGACCGGCTTGAATCCTTTTAGAACATTAAGGCTATGCTCAGCCAATCTGCACGGGATTCCTGGCATGTCTGAAGGATGCCAGGCGAATATGTCCCAATTCTCGCGCAGAAACTCCCGTAGTGCGACGTCTACAGCGGGGTTTAACTGTGCCCCGATGGATGCTGTTTTTGTGTGATCCGTTGGATGGACTTGGAATTTGACTATTTTGTCCATTGGTTTAAAGGAGGTGGACTTGGATCTTTTGTCTAGTATCACATCGTCCCTGTCCACTGTGGAGCGCAGCGCGGTTAACTCCTCCGCCACAAGGGCTTCGGATAATGCCTCGAGGGCCAGTGCGGCTGTTTTGTTCTCGGCGTGGAGTGCTACGTCCGGATCACTAGCTAGAGTGATGATTCCACTGGGTCCGGGCATTTTGAGCTTCATGTACCCGTAATGGGGTATGGCTCAGAAAATCGTGAATGCCTCCCGCCCTCGAAGGGCGTGGTATCCGCTACTGAATGGGGCCACTTGGAATGTGATTTCTTCGGACCTATAGTTCTCCGGAGTGCCGAATACCACATCTAGTGTGATTTTCATAGCGCAACGTGCCTCCCGACTAGGGATAATTCCTCGGAAGGTCGTGCTACTTTGCTCTATACGGTTGCTGTCTATTCCCATTTTTTGAAGGGCCCCCTCGTAAATGAGGTTTAATCCGCTGCCGCCATCCATGAGCACTTTAGTGAGCCGAAAGTCATCCACAATTGGACTGAGGACCAAAGCAGCTGGTGCTCGGGTTGTTCGGAATTGAGGTTCGTCACTGGCATTGAAGGTTATAGTCGTGTCGCTCCATGGATTTATTGCTGTTATGTGGCAGACTTCAACGAGGCTGCGGAGTACTCGCTTACGCCTATTATTTGAGGCGAAGGCCACGAAGACTGTCAGTACTGTATTGTGACCCCCGAGGAGGTGTTCTGGGGTGTTTTGGATGAGGAGATCCTCACCGCTTTTGGCCACCTGCCGGAGTACCCAACATGCTCTAAGGCTATGTGTTGGTATGGCACCCGCTGTACTATGAATTTTGCAGGGCCCGTTAAGCCATCACTCCAATATGGTTCCACGCCATGTAGTGGGATTTTGTTTCTTTATAATTGAGTCGGGCGACTTATGAGAGTGCACCCTTTTAGTTTGGACTGCGGGTTTTGACAGGGCCGGATTATCCCAGAATTGTGTTTGGGTTTTCCAGGCGCTTTCCATCGCATAGTATTTCCTTACTATGGCCGCCAAGTCGGCGAAGTGTGTAATGTCGGGGCGACTTATGGCGTTGAGGATCCCCTTGTCCGTGCAATTGTTACAAAAGAACGAAATTGCGTCTTCCTCACGACAGTCCTTGACCTTGTTCATTAAAAGGAGGAATCTGGCCCAATAGTGATGTACTGTTTCTTGGGGCGCTTGCCTAATGTGGGAAAGATCATTTGTATCTGGGTGGGTGGGTGGATTTAAGTCCAGACCTTGACCCAATCTGAGATCCCGGGGCTGGGGAGTTTCTGATCTTGGGAGTTCAGACTCCGGGATGTTGCTCCGTGGGTTCGGTATGCGACCTAGTTCCAGGTTCAGGGTTAGGGAGATGTCCTCCCGTGAGCGAGTATCCGGCTCGGAGAGCTCGGGAATCTGGACATAGTTCGTCCTCAGGATAGAGGGAGAAACGCTGCATTGTTCCTCCACCACCACTATTTGATGGGTGACCAGCGGAGAGTTAATCTCCCTTTGGTCGGGTTTAAGCCCGATCCGATCGTAGTTCGTAGCGACTCCCAGAGCGGCGATGTGATCCAAGAGCCTGTTCAAAGGGGAGAGCTCCATTGGATCCATCTACTCGGCGAATTTTGGGCCGATGTGGAGGCTATTTTCGATGACCCGAGAAGTCATCGTTGGCGCAGCGGCCGAGCGGGCGGTCATGACGAAGCCGCCTAGTCGGAGAGTTTGGCCTATAGCCAGGGCTCCCCCTGAAGTGATGTTGTTTTTGACAACGGGATGAGCCATCCCCCTCTATGATGATGACATAGTGGAACTCTCAATGAAAGCACCAATGTCGGAGTCAAAACCGGCGGATCTCGGGTAGGGGGTCCCGAACTGTGCGTCTAAGGTGGATGGTAACAGGAGGCAGGGGACATGATGTTTACCCAGGTTCGGGCCCTCTTGATGGAGGTAATACCCTACGTCCTGCTTGATTGTTCTTGATGATATGAGTATTACAAGAGTTGATCTACCATGAGATCGTAGAGGCTAAAACCCTAGAAGCTAGCCTATGGTATGATTGTATGTTGTCCTACGGACTAAACCCTCCGGTTTATATAGACACCGGAGGGGGCTAGGGTTACACAAGGTCGGTTAGAAGGGAGGAGATATACATATCCGTATTGCCTAGCTTGCCTTCCACGCCAAGTAGAGTCCCATTCGGACACGGGACAAAGTCTTCAATCTTGTATCTTCATAGTCCAACAGTCCGGCCAAAGGATATAATCCGGCTGTCCGGAGACCCCCTAATCCAGGACTGCCTCATCCAAGCTATTATATTATCTGTTTTGGATGTTTAACGGGCTTTAATATAACTTTATATATTATTTTTGGGACTAACCTACCAACCAAAGGCCTAGTGCAAATTGCTGTTTTTTGCCTATTTCAGTGTTTCGTAGAAAAGGAATACCAAACGGAATGAAACCTTCGGGAGAGTTATTTTTGGAACAAACGTGATCCAGGAGACTTTGGGTGGACGTCAAGAAAGAAGCGAGGAGGCCACATGAGGCAGGAGGGCACGCCCCAGGGGGGTGGGCGCGCCCCCACCCTCGTGGGCCCCTCGCAGCTCTACCGACCTACTTCTTCCTCCTATATATACCCATATACCCCGAAAACATCCAAGAGCACCACGAAACCCTATTTTCACTGCCGCAACCTTCTATACCCGTGAGATCCCATCTTGGGCCCTTTTCCGGCGCTCCGCCGGAGGGGGAATCGATCACGGAGGGCTTCTACATCAACACCATAGCCTCTCCGATGATGTGTGAGTAGTTTACCACAGACCTTCGGGTCCATAGTTATTAGCTAGATGGCTTCTTCTCTCTCCTTGGATCTCAATACAAAGTTCTCGATTCTCTTGGAGATTTGTTTGATGTAATTCTTTTTGCGGTGTGTTTGTCGAGATCCGATGAATTGCGGGTTTATGATCAAGATTATCTATGAACAATATTTGATTCTTCTCTAAATTCTTTTATGCATGGTTTAATATCTTTGCAAGTCTCTTTGAATTATCAGTTTGGTTTGGCCTACTAGATTGATCTTTCTTGCAATGGGAGAAGTGCTTAGCTTTCGGTTCAATCTTGCGGTGTCCTTTCCCGGTGACAGCAGGGGCAGCAAGGCACGTATTGTATTGTTGCCATCGAGGATAAAAGGATGGGGTTTATATCATATTGCTTGAGTTTATCCCTCTACATCATGTCATCTTGCCTAATGCGTTACTCTGTTCTTATGAACTTAATACTTTAGATGCATGCTGGATAGCGGTCGATGTGTGGAGCAACAGTAGTAGATGCAGAATCGTTTTGGTCTACTTGTCTCGGATGTGATGCCTATATACATGATCATGCCTAGATATTATCATAAATATGCACTTTTCTATCAATTGCTCGACAGTAATTTGTTCACCCACCATAGAATTTGCTATCTTGAGAGAATCCTCTAGTGAAACCTATGGCCCCCGAGTCTATCTTCCATCATATTATTTTCATATCAACTTGCTATTTCTATCATAGTTTATTTTGCTATCTTTATTTTCCAATCTATACCATAAAAAATACCAAAAATATTTATCTTATTATCTCTATCAGATCTCACTTTCGCAAGTGACCGTGAAGGGATTGGCAACCCCTTTATCGCATTGGTTGCGAGGTTCTTGTTTGTTTGTGCAGGTATTAGGCGACTTGCGTGTTACCTCCTACTGGATTGATACCTTGGTTCTCAAAAACTTAGGGAATTACTTACGCTACTTTGCTGCATCACCCTTTCCTCTTCAAGGGAAAACCAACGCATGCTCAAGAGGTAGCATGCTTTTATAAAGTTATAAAACAAAAAAATATAGAGGGGAATCTAAAAAAATCAAAAAGAGAAGTGATTGGAAGGTTATGGCATTGGAGAAGTGAGGGTCGACCTTGAACACTTGTGTTCATGCTCATGGAAACAATATAGACTTTTTCATGGAAGATTCTCACAAAAATAATTACCCCCTGTACAAATTCATTGTATTATAAAAATAATGTGCCAAGATTTGCCTTTACGATGTTGAATTGCTTGTTTGGTATGTGAAGTGCAAAAACAGAAACTTTGGTTGTAGGCGTGAATTTACATTTTTTTTCTGGAATGTCAAAAGTTTCTGAAATTTTTACACGGTACTTCTATGCAAATTGTTTATTTTTTCCTAATTTTTCAGAATTATTTGAGTTACAGTAGTATATGCACCATCTGGATCTTTACAGATTGTCTTGTTTTCATAGATTGCTGTTATGGTTTTGTTATTTGCTGATGTTTGAAATCTCGTTGAGCCCCATTGACTTGGGAGCCATAGAATTGTAATAGAATAAATTGGGTAATGTTTGATTGTAATTATACAATAATTTTATAGCAAGACATGATGGGATTTGATGTTATATGTACTAACCCCTCTAATAAAAAGTTCGGTTGAGTTTTGTGTGGATGAAGCTGCTACCACTTGAGCATGCGTTGGTTTTCCCTTGAAGACGAAAGGGTGATGCAGCAAAGCAGCATAAGTATTTCCCTCAGTTTTTTAGAACCAAGGCATCAATCCAGTAGGAGACCACGCGCGAGTCACCTCGTACCTACACAAACAAATAAGTACCTCGCAACCAACGCGATAAAAGGGTTGTCAATCCCTTCTCGGCCACTTGCAAGAGTGAGATCTGATAGAGATAATATTAATAATATAAATACTTTTGGTATTTTTATGATATAGATTGAAAGTAAATATTGCAAAATAAAATAGATTGGAAACTTGTATGATGGAGAATAGACCTGGGGGCCATAGGTTTCACCAGTGGTTTCTCTCAAGATAGCATAAGTATTACGGTGGGTGAACAAATTACTGTTGAGTAATTGATAGAAAAGCGAATAATTATGAGAATATCTAGGTATGATCATGTATATAGGCATCACGTCTGTGACAAGTAGACCGACTCCTGCCTACATCTACTACTATTACTCCACACATCGACCGCTATCCAGCATGCATCTAGAGTATTAAGTTCATAAGAACAGAGTAACACTTTAAGAAAGATGACATGATGTAGAGGGATAAACTCATGCAATATGATATAAACCCCATCTTTTTATCCTCGATGTCAACAATACAATACGTGTCGTTTCCCTTTCTGTCACTAGGATCGAGCACCGCAAGATTGAACCCAAAGCTAAGCACTTCTCCCATTGCAAGAAAGATCAATCTAGTAGGCCAAACCAAACTGATAATTCGAAGAGACTTGCAAAGATAACCAATCATACATAAAAGAATTGAGAAGATTCAAATATTGCTCATAGATAATCTTGATCATAAATCCACAATTCATCGGATCTCAACAAACACACCGCAAAAGAAGATTACATCGAATAGATCTCCAAGAGAATCGAGGAGAACTTTGTATTGAGATCCAAAAAGAGAGAAGAAGCCATCTAGCTAATAACTATGGACCCGAAGGTCTTAGGTAAACTACTCACACATCATCGGAGGGGCTATGGTGTTGATGTAGAAGCCCTCCATGATCAATGCCCCCTCCAGCAGAACGTCGGAAAAGGCCCCAAGATGGGATCTCACGGGTACAGAAGGTTGCGGCGGTGGAATTAGGTTTTCGTGGTGCTCTCTGATGTTTTCAGGGTACGTAGGTATATATAGGAGGAAGAAGTAGGTCCGTGGAGCCATGAGGGGCCCACGAGAGTGGAGGGCGCGCCCCCTGCCTCGTGGGCTCCCCATTGATTGCTTGGTGTCCACTCCAAGTCCTCTGGATCATGTTTGTTCCAAAAATCACGTGCCCGAGGGTTTCATTGCGTTTGGACTCCGTTTGATATTCTTTTTCTGCGAAACACTGAAATAGGCAAAAGAACAGCAATTTGGGTTGGGCCTCCGGTTAATAGGTTAGAACCAAAAATAATATAAAAGTGTATAGATAAGCCCATTAAACATCCAAAACAGAATATATATAATAGCATGG